>NW_027478408.1:1737557-1976866 GCF_051014685.1 Ptiloglossa arizonensis | reverse complement strand
GTTATACGTTATACGTTATACGTTATACGGTATACGTTATGCGTTATACGTTATACGTTATACGTTATACGTCATACGTTATACGTTATACGTTATACGTTATACGTTATACGTTATACGTTATACGTTATACGTTATACGTTATACGTTATACGTTATACGTTATACGTTATACGTTATACGTTATACGTTATACGTTATACGTTATACGTTATACGTTATACGTTATACGTTATACGTTATACGTTATACGTTATACGTTATACGTTATACGTTATACGTTATACGTTATACGTTATACGTTATACGTTATACGTTATACGTTATACGTTATACGTTATACGTTATACGTTATACGTTATACGTTATACGTTATACGTTATACGTTATACGTTATACGTTATACGTTATACGTTATACGTTATACGTTATACGTTATACGTTATACGTTAAACGTTATACGTTATACGTTATACGTTATACGATATACGTTATACGTTAAACGTTGTACGTTATAGGTTATACGTTATACGTTATACGTTATACGTTATACGTTATACGTTAAACGTTATACGTTATACGTTACACGTTATACGTTATACGTTATACGTTATACGTTGTACGTTATACGTTGTACGTTATACGTTGTATGTAATACGTTATACGTTATACGTTATACGTTATACGTTATACGTTATACGTTATACGTTATACGTTAGACGTTATAGGTTATACGTAATACGTAATACGTTATACGTTATACGTTATAGGTTACACGTTATACGTTATACGTTATACGTTATAAGTTATACGTTATACGTTATACGTTATACGTTATACGTTATACGTTATACGTTATACGTTATACGTTATACGTTATACGTTATACGTTATACGTTATACGTTATACGTTATACGTTATACGTTATACGTTATACGTTATACGTTATACGTTATACGTTATACGTTATACGTTATACGTTATACGTTATACGTTATACGTTATACGTTATACGTTACACGTTATACGTTATACGTTACACGTTATAAGTTATACGTTATACGTTATACGTTATACGTTATACGTTATACATTATGCGTTATACGCTATACGTAATGCGTTATAGGTCACACCTTATACGTGATACGTCATACGCTATACGTTATACGTGATACGTTATACGTTATACGTTATACGTTATACGTTGTACGTTATACGTTAAACGTTAGACGTTATATGTTATACGTTATACGTTGTACGTTATACGTTATATGTAATATGTAATACGTTATACGTTATACGTTACACGTTATACGTTATACGTTATGCGTTATACGTTATGCGTTATACGTTATACGTTATACGTTATACGTTATACGTTATACGTTATACGTTATACGTTATACGTTATACGTTATACGTTATACGTTATACGTTATTCGTTATACGTTATACGTTATACGTTATACGTTATACGTTATACGTTATACGTTTGACGTTATACGTTATACGTTATACGTCATACGTTATACGTTATACGTTATACGTTATACGTTATACGTTATACGTTATACGTTATACGTTATACGTTATACGTTATACGTTATACGTTATACGTTATACGTTATACGTTATACGTTATACGTTATACGTTATACGTTATACGTTATACGTTATACGTTATACGTTATACGTTATACGTTATACGTTATACGTTATACGTTATACGTTATACGTTATACGTTACACGTTATACGTTATACGTTACACGTTATAAGTTATACGTTATACGTTATACGTTATACGTTATACGTTATACATTATGCGTTATACGCTATACGTAATGCGTTATAGGTCACACCTTATACGTGATACGTCATACGCTATACGTTATACGTGATACGTTATACGTTATACGTTATACGTTATACGTTGTACGTTATACGTTAAACGTTAGACGTTATATGTTATACGTTATACGTTGTACGTTATACGTTATATGTAATATGTAATACGTTATACGTTATACGTTACACGTTATACGTTATACGTTATGCGTTATACGTTATGCGTTATACGTTATACGTTATACGTTATACGTTATACGTTATACGTTATACGTTATACGTTATACGTTATACGTCATACGTTATACGTTATACGTTATACGTTATACGTTATACGTTATACGTTATACGTTATACGTTATACGTTATACGTTATACGTTATACGTTATACGTTATACGTTATACGTTATACGTTATACGTTATACGTTATACGTTATACGTTATACGTTATACGTTATACGTTATACGTTATACGTTATACGTTATACGTTATACGTTATACGTTATACGTTATACGTTATACGTTATACGTTATACGTTATACGTTATACGTTATACGTTATACGTTATACGTTATACGTTATACGTTATACGTTATACGTTATACGTTATACGTTATACGTTATACGTTATACGTTATACGTTATACGTTATACGTTATACGTTATACGTTATACGTTATACGTTAAACGTTATACGTTATACGTTATACGTTATACGATATACGTTATACGTTAAACGTTGTACGTTATAGGTTATACGTTATACGTTATACGTTATACGTTATACGTTATACGTTAAACGTTATACGTTATACGTTACACGTTATACGTTATACGTTATACGTTATACGTTGTACGTTATACGTTGTACGTTATACGTTGTATGTAATACGTTATACGTTATACGTTATACGTTATACGTTATACGTTATACGTTATACGTTATACGTTAGACGTTATAGGTTATACGTAATACGTAATACGTTATACGTTATACGTTATAGGTTACACGTTATACGTTATACGTTATACGTTATAAGTTATACGTTATACGTTATACGTTATACGTTATACGTTATACGTTATACGTTATACGTTATACGTTATACGTTATACGTTATACGTTATACGTTATACGTTATACGTTATACGTTATACGTTATACGTTATACGTGATACGTTATACGTTATACGTTATACGTTATACGTTATACGTTATACGTTATACGTTATACGTTACACGTTATACGTTATACGTTACACGTTATAAGTTATACGTTATACGTTATACGTTATACGTTATACGTTATACATTATGCGTTATACGCTATACGTAATGCGTTATAGGTCACACCTTATACGTGATACGTCATACGCTATACGTTATACGTGATACGTTATACGTTATACGTTATACGTTATACGTTGTACGTTATACGTTAAACGTTAGACGTTATATGTTATACGTTATACGTTGTACGTTATACGTTATATGTAATATGTAATACGTTATACGTTATACGTTACACGTTATACGTTATACGTTATGCGTTATACGTTATGCGTTATACGTTATACGTTATACGTTATACGTTATACGTTATACGTTATACGTTATACGTTATACGTTATACGTTATACGTTATACGTTATTCGTTATACGTTATACGTTATACGTTATACGTTATACGTTATACGTTATACGTTTGACGTTATACGTTATACGTTATACGTCATACGTTATACGTTATACGTTATACGTTATACGTTATACGTTATACGTTATACGTTATACGTTATACGTTATACGTTATACGTTATACGTTATACGTTATACGTTATACGTTATACGTTATACGTTATACGTTATACGTTATACGTTATACGTTATACGTTATACGTTATACGTTATACGTTATACGTTATACGTTATACGTTATACGTTATACGTTATACGTTACACGTTATACGTTATACGTTACACGTTATAAGTTATACGTTATACGTTATACGTTATACGTTATACGTTATACATTATGCGTTATACGCTATACGTAATGCGTTATAGGTCACACCTTATACGTGATACGTCATACGCTATACGTTATACGTGATACGTTATACGTTATACGTTATACGTTATACGTTGTACGTTATACGTTAAACGTTAGACGTTATATGTTATACGTTATACGTTGTACGTTATACGTTATATGTAATATGTAATACGTTATACGTTATACGTTACACGTTATACGTTATACGTTATGCGTTATACGTTATGCGTTATACGTTATACGTTATACGTTATACGTTATACGTTATACGTTATACGTTATACGTTATACGTTATACGTTATACGTTATACGTTATTCGTTATACGTTATACGTTATACGTTATACGTTATACGTTATACGTTTGACGTTATACGTTATACGTTATACGTCATACGTTATACGTTATACGTTATACGTTATACGTTATACGTTATACGTTATACGTTATTCGTTATACGTTATACGTTATACGTTATACGTTATACGTTATACGTTATACGTTATACGTTATACGATATACGTTATACGTTATACGTTATGCGTTATAGGATATACGTTATACGTTATACGTTATACGTTATACGTTATACGTTATACGTTATACGTTATACGTTATACGTTATACGTTATACGTTATACGTTATACGTTATACGTTATACGTTATACGTTATACGTTATACGTTATACGTTATACGTTATAAGTTATACGTTATACGTTATACGTTATACGTTATACGTTATACGTTGTATGTTATACTTTGTACGTTATACGTTATACGTTATACGTTACTCGTTATACGTAATATGTAATACGTTTTACGTTATAAGTTATACGTTATACGTTATACGTTATACGTTATACGTTATACGTTATACGTTATACGGTATACGTTATACGTTATACGTTATACGTTATACGTTATACGGTATACGTTATGCGTTATACGTTATACGTTATACGTTATACGTTATACGTTATACGTTATACGTTATACGTTATACGTTATACGTTATACGTTATACGTTATACGTTATACGTTAAACGTTATACGTTATACGTTATACGTTATACGATATACGTTATACGTTAAACGTTGTACGTTATAGGTTATACGTTATACGTTATACGTTATACGTTATACGTTATACGTTAAACGTTATACGTTATACGTTATACGTTATACGTTATACGTTATACGTTATACGTTGTACGTTATACGTTGTCCGTTATACGTTGTATGTAATACGTTATACGTTATACGTTATACGTTATACGTTATACGTTAAACGTTATACGTTATACGTTATACGTTATACGTTATACGTTATACGTTATACGTTATACGTTATACGTTAGACGTTATAGGTTATACGTAATACGTAATACGTTATACGTTATACGTTATAGGTTACACGTTATACGTTATACGTTATACGTTATAAGTTATACGTTATACGTTATACGTTATACGTTATACGTTATACGTTATACGTTATACGTTATACGTTATACGTTATACGTTATACGTTATACGTTATACGTTATACGTTATACGTTATACGTTATACGTTATACGTTATACGTTATACGTTATACGTTATACGTTATACGTTATACGTTATACGTTATACGTTATACGTTATACGTTATACGTTATACGTTATACGTTACACGTTATACGTTATACGTTACACGTTATAAGTTATACGTTATACGTTATACGTTATACGTTATACGTTATACGTTATACATTATGCGTTATACGCTATACGTAATGCGTTATAGGTCACACCTTATACGTGATACGTCATACGCTATACGTTATACGTGATACGTTATACGTTATACGTTATACGTTATACGTTGTACGTTATACGTTAAACGTTAGACGTTATATGTTATACGTTATACGTTGTACGTTATACGTTATATGTAATATGTAATACGTTATACGTTATACGTTATACGTTATACGTTATACGTTATACATTATACGTTGTACGTTATACTTTGTACGTTATACGTTATACGTTATACGTTACTCGTTATACGTAATATGTAATACGTTTTACGTTATAAGTTATACGTTATACGTTATACGTTATACGTTATACGTTATACGTTATACGTTATACGTTATACGTTATACGTTATACGTTATACGTTATCCGTTATACGGTATACGTTATGCGTTATACGTTATACGTTATACGTTATACGTTATACGTTATACGTTGTACGTTATACTTTGTACGTTATACGTTATACGTTATACGTTACTCGTTATACGTAATATGTAATACGTTTTACGTTATAAGTTATACGTTATACGTTATACGTTATACGTTATACGTTATACGTTATACGTTATACGTTATACGTTATACGTTATACGTTATACGGTATACGTTATGCGTTATACGTTATACGTTATACGTTATACGTTATACGTTAAACGTTATACGTTATACGTTATACGTTATACGTTATACGATATACGTTATACGTTATACGTTGTACGTTATACGTTATACGTTATACGTTATACGTTATACGTTATACGTTATACGTTATACGTTATACGTTATACGTTATTCGTTATACGTTATACGTTATACGTTATACGTTATACGTTATACGTTATACGTTATACGATATACGTTATACGTTATACGTTGTACGTTATACGTTATACGTTATACGTTATACGTTATACGTTATACGTTATACGTTATACGTTATACGTTATACGTTATACGTTATACGTTATACGTTATACGTTATACGTTTTACGTTTTACGTTATACGTCATACGTTATACGATATACGTTATACGTTATACGTTATGCGTTATAGGATATACGTTATACGTTATACGTTATACGTTATACGTTATACGTTATACGTTATACGTTATACATTATACGTTATACGTTATACGTTATACGTTATACGTTATACGTTGTACGTTATACGTTATACGTTATACGTTATACGTTATACGTTATACGTTATACGTTATACGTTATACGTTATACGTTATACGTTATACGTTATACGTTATACGTTATGCGTTATACGCTATACGTTATGCGTTGTAGGTCATACCTTATACGTGTTACGTCATACGTTATACGTTATACGTTATACGTTATTCGTTATACGTTATACGTTATACGTTATACGTTATACGTTATACGTTATACGTTATACGTTATACGTTATACGTTATACGTTATACGTTATACGTTATACGTTATACGTTATACGTTATACGTTATACGTTATACGTTATACGTTATACGTTATACGTTATACGTTATACGTTATACGTCATACGTTATACGTTATACGTTATACGTTATACGTTATACGTTATACGTTATACGTTATACGTTATACGTTATACGTTATACGTTATACGTTATACGTTATACGTTATACGTTATACGTTATACGTTATACGTTATACGTTATACGTTATACGTTATACGTTATACGTTTGACGTTATACGCTATACGGTATACGTTATGCGTTATTCGCTATACGTTATGCGTTATAGGATATACGTTATGCATTATAGGATATACGTTATACGTGATACGTTGTACGTTATACGTTATACGTTATACGTTATACGTTATACGTTATACGTTATACGTTATACGTTATACGTTATACGTTATACGTTATACGTTGTACGTTATGCGTTAAACATTATACGTTATACGATATACGTTATACGTTATACGTTATGCGTTATAGCATATACCTTATTCGTTATACGTTATACGTTATACGTTATACGTTATACGTTATACGTTATACGTTATGCGTTATACGTTATACGTTATACGTTATACGTTATACGTTATACGTTATACGTTATACGTTATACGTTATACGTTAAACGTTATACGTTATACGTTATACGTTATACGATATACGTTATTCGTTAAACGTTGTACGTTATACGTTATAAGTTATACGTTATACGTTATACGTTATACGTTATACGTTATACGTTGTACGTTATACTTTGTACGTTATACGTTATACGTTACACGTTATACGGTATACGTTATGCGTTATACGTTATACGTTATACGTTATACGTTATACGTTATACGTTTTACGTTTTACGTTATACGTTATACGTTATACGATATACGTTATACGTTATACGTTATGCGTTATAGGATATACGTTATACGTTATACGTTATACGTTATACGTTATACGTTATACGTTATACGTTATACGTTATACGTTATACGTTATACGTTATACGTTATACGTTGTACGTTATACGTTATACGTTATACGTTATACGTTATACGTTATACGTTATACGTTATACGTTATACGTTATACGTTATACGTTATACGTTATGCGTTATACGCTATACGTTATGCGTTATAGGTCATACCTTATACGTGTTACGTCATACGTTATACGTTATACGTTATACGTTATTCGTTATACGTTATACGTTATACGTTATACGTTATACGTTATACGTTATACGTTATACGTTATACGTTATACGTTATACGTTATACGTTATACGTTATACGTTATACGTTATACGTTATACGTTATACGTTATACGTTATACGTTATACGTTATACGTTATACGTTATACGTTATACGTTATACGTTATACGTTATACGTTATACGTTATACGTTATACGTTATACGTTATACGTTATACGTTATACGTTATACGTTATACGTTATACGTTATACGTTATACGTTATACGTTATACGTTTGACGTTATACGCTATACGGTATACGTTATGCGTTATTCGCTATACGTTATGCGTTATAGGATATACGTTATGCATTATAGGATATACGTTATACGTGATACGTTGTACGTTATACGTTATACGTTATACGTTATACGTTATGCGTTATACGCTATACGTTATGCGTTGTAGGTCATACCTTATACGTGTTACGTCATACGTTATACGTTATACGTTATACGTTATTCGTTATACGTTATACGTTATACGTTATACGTTATACGTTATACGTTATACGTTATACGTTATACGTTATACGTTATACGTTATACGTTATACGTTATACGTTATACGTTATACGTTATACGTTATACGTTATACGTTATACGTTATACGTTATACGTTATACGTTATACGTTATACGTTATACGTTATACGTTATACGTTATACGTTATACGTCATACGTTATACGTTATACGTTATACGTTATACGTTATACGTTATACGTTATACGTTATACGTTATACGTTATACGTTATACGTTATACGTTATACGTTATACGTTATACGTTATACGTTATACGTTATACGTTTGACGTTATACGCTATACGGTATACGTTATGCGTTATTCGCTATACGTTATGCGTTATAGGATATACGTTATGCATTATAGGATATACGTTATACGTGATACGTTGTACGTTATACGTTATACGTTATACGTTATACGTTATACGTTATACGTTATACGTTATACGTTATACGTTATACGTTATACGTTATACGTTGTACGTTATGCGTTAAACATTATACGTTATACGATATACGTTATACGTTATACGTTATGCGTTATAGCATATACCTTATTCGTTATACGTTATACGTTATACGTTATACGTTATACGTTATACGTTATACGTTATGCGTTATACGTTATACGTTATACGTTATACGTTATACGTTATACGTTATACGTTATACGTTATACGTTATACGTTAAACGTTATACGTTATACGTTATACGTTATACGATATACGTTATTCGTTAAACGTTGTACGTTATACGTTATAAGTTATACGTTATACGTTATACGTTATACGTTATACGTTATACGTTGTACGTTATACTTTGTACGTTATACGTTATACGTTACACGTTATACGGTATACGTTATGCGTTATACGTTATACGTTATACGTTATACGATATACGTTATTCGTTAAACGTTGTACGTTATACGTTATAAGTTATACGTTATACGTTATACGTTATACGTTATACGTTATACGTTGTACGTTATACTTTGTACGTTATACGTTATACGTTACACGTTATACGGTATACGTTATGCGTTATACGTTATACGTTATACGTTATACGTTATACGTTATACGTTTTACGTTTTACGTTATACGTTATACGTTATACGATATACGTTATACGTTATACGTTATGCGTTATAGGATATACGTTATACGTTATACGTTATACGTTATACGTTATACGTTATACGTTATACGTTATACGTTATACGTTATACGTTATACGTTATACGTTATACGTTGTACGTTATACGTTATACGTTATACGTTATACGTTATACGTTATACGTTATACGTTATACGTTATACGTTATACGTTATACGTTATACGTTATGCGTTATACGCTATACGTTATGCGTTATAGGTCATACCTTATACGTGTTACGTCATACGTTATACGTTATACGTTATACGTTATTCGTTATACGTTATACGTTATACGTTATACGTTATACGTTATACGTTATACGTTATACGTTATACGTTATACGTTATACGTTATACGTTATACGTTATACGTTATACGTTATACGTTATACGTTATACGTTATACGTTATACGTTATACGTTATACGTTATACGTTATACGTTATACGTTATACGTTATACGTTATACGTTATACGTTATACGTTATACGTTATACGTTTGACGTTATACGCTATACGGTATACGTTATGCGTTATTCGCTATACGTTATGCGTTATAGGATATACGTTATGCATTATAGGATATACGTTATACGTGATACGTTGTACGTTATACCTTATACGTTATACGTTATACGTTATACGTTATACGTTATACGTTATACGTTTCACGTTATACGTTATACGTTATACGTTATACATTATACGTTATACGTTGTACGTTATACTTTGTACGTTATACGTTATACGTTATACGTTACTCGTTATACGTAATATGGAATACGTTTTACGTTATAAGTTATACGTTATACGTTATACGTTATACGTTATACGTTATACGTTATACGTTATACGTTATACGTTATACGTTATACGTTATACGGTATACGTTATGCGTTATACGTTATACGTTATACGTTATACGTTATACGTTAAGCGTTATACGTTATACGTTATACGTTATACGTTATACGATATACGTTATACGTTATACGTTGTACGTTATACGTTATACGTTATACGTTATACGTTATACGTTATACGTTATACGTTATACGTTATACGTTATACGTTATACGTTATTCGTTACACGTTATACGTTATACGTTATACGTTATACGTTATACGTTATACGTTTCACGTTATACGTTATACGTTATACGTTATACATTATACGTTATACGTTATACGTTATACGTTATACGTTATTCGTTGTACGTTATACGTTATACGTTATACGTTATACGTTATACGTTATACGTTATACGTTATACGTTATACGTTATACGTTACACGTTATACGTTGTACGTTATGCGTTATACATTATACGTTATACGATATACGTTATACGTTATACGTTATGCGTTATAGCATATACCTTATTCGTTATACGTTATACGTTATACGTTATACGTTATACGTTATACGTTATACGTTATACGTTATACGTTATACGTTATACGTTATACGTTATACGTTATACGTTATACGTTATACGTTATACGTTATACGTTATACGTTATACGTTAAACGTTATACGTTATACGTTATACGTTATACGATATACGTTATACGTTAAACGTTGTACGTTATAGGTTATACGTTATACGTTATACGTTATACGTTATACGTTATACGTTAAACGTTATACGTTATACGTTATACGTTATACGTTATACGTTATACGTTATACGTTATACGTTGTACGTTATACGTTGTACGTTATACGTTGTATGTAATACGTTATACGTTATACGTTATACGTTATACGTTATACGTTAAACGTTATACGTTATACGTTATACGTTATACGTTATACGTTATACGTTATACGTTATACGTTATACGTTATACGTTAGACGTTATAGGTTATACGTAATACGTAATACGTTATACGTTATACGTTATAGGTTACACGTTATACGTTATACGTTATACGTTATAAGTTATACGTTATACGTTATACGTTATACGTTATACGTTATACGTTATACGTTATACGTTATACGTTATACGTTATACGTTATACGTTATACGTTATACGTTATACGTTATACGTTATACGTTATACGTTATACGTTATACGTTATACGTTATACGTTATACGTTATACGTTATACGTTATACGTTATACGTTATACGTTATACGTTATACGTTATACGTTATACGTTATACGTTATACGTTATACGTTATACGTTATACGTTATACGTTATACGTTATACGTTATACGTTATACGTTATACGTTATACGTTATACGTTATGCGTTATAGGTCATACCTTATACGTGATACGTCATACGTTATACGTTATACGTTATACGTTATTCGTTATACGTTATACGTTATACGTTATACGTTATACGTTATACGTTATACGTTATACGTTATACGTTATACGTTATACGTTATACGTTATACGTTATACGTTATACGTTATACGTTATACGTTATACGTTATACGATATACGTTATACGTTATACGTTATACGTTATACGTTAAACGTTATACGTTATACGCTATACGTTATACGATATACGATATACGTTAAACGTTGTACGTTATAGGTTATACGTTATACGTTATACGTTATACGTTATACGTTATACGTTAAACGTTATACGTTATACGTTATACGTTATACGTTATACGTTATACGTTATACGTTGTACGTTATACGTTGTACGTTATACGTTGTATGTAATACGTTATACGTTATACGTTATACGTTATACGTTATACGTTAAACGTTATACGTTATACGTTATACGTTATACGTTATACGTTATACGTTATACGTTATACGTTATACGTTAGACGTTATAGGTTATACGTAATACGTAATACGTTATACGTTATACGTTATAGGTTACACGTTATACGTTATACGTTATACGTTATAAGTTATACGTTATACGTTATACGTTATACGTTATACGTTATACGTTATACGTTATACGTTATACGTTATACGTTATACGTTATACGTTATACGTTATACGTTATACGTTATACGTTATACGTTATACGTTATACGTTATACGTTATACGTTATACGTTATACGTTATACGTTATACGTTATACGTTATACGTTATACGTTATACGTTATACGTTATACGTTATACGTTATACGTTATACGTTATACGTTATACGTTATACGTTATACGTTATACGTTATACGTTATACGTTATACGTTATACGTTATACGTTATACGTTATACGTTATGCGTTATAGGTCATACCTTATACGTGATACGTCATACGTTATACGTTATACGTTATACGTTATACGTTATACGTTATTCGTTATACGTTATACGTTATACGTTATACGTTATACGTTATACGTTATACGTTATACGTTATACGTTATACGTTATACGTTATACGTTATACGTTATACGTTATACGTTATAGGTTATACGTTATACGTTATACGTTATACGTTATACGTTATACGTTATACGTTATACGTTATACGTTATACGTTATACGTTATACGTTATACGTTCGACGTTATACGTTATACGTTATACGGTATACGTTATGCGTTATTCGCTATACGTTATGCGTTATAGGATATACGCTATGCATTATAGGATATACGTTATACGTGATACGTTGTACGTTATACGTTATACGTTATACGTTATACGTTATACGTTATACGTTATACGTTATACGTTATACGTTACACGTTATACGTTGTACGTTATGCGTTAAACATTATACGTTATACGATATACGTTATACGTTATACGTTATGCGTTATAGCATATACCTTATTCGTTATACGTTATACGTTATACGTTATACGTTATACGTTATACGTTATACGTTATACGTTATACGTTATACGTTATACGTTATACGTTATTCGTTCGACGTTATACGTTATACGGTATACGTTATGCGTTATTCGCTATACGTTATGCGTTATAGGATATACGCTATGCATTATAGGATATACGTTATACGTGATACGTTGTACGTTATACGTTATACGTTATACGTTATACGTTATACGTTATACGTTATACGTTATACGTTATACGTTACACGTTATACGTTGTACGTTATGCGTTAAACATTATACGTTATACGATATACGTTATACGTTATACGTTATGCGTTATAGCATATACCTTATTCGTTATACGTTATACGTTATACGTTATACGTTATACGTTATACGTTATACGTTATACGTTATACGTTATACGTTATACGTTATACGTTATACGTTATACGTTATACGTTATACGTTATACGTTATGCGTTATAGGATATACGCTATGCATTATAGGATATACGTTATACGTGATACGTTGTACGTTATACGTTATACGTTATACGTTATACGTTATACGTTATACGTTATACGTTATACGTTATACGTTACACGTTATACGTTGTACGTTATGTGTTAAACATTATACGTTATACGATATACGTTATACGTTATACGTTATGCGTTATAGCATATACCTTATTCGTTATACGTTATACGTTATACGTTATACGTTATACGTTATACGTTATACGTTATACGTTATACGTTATACGTTATACGTTATACGTTATACGTTCGACGTTATACGTTATACGGTATACGTTATGCGTTATTCGCTATACGTTATGCGTTATAGGATATACGCTATGCATTATAGGATATACGTTATACGTGATACGTTGTACGTTATACGTTATACGTTATACGTTATACGTTATACGTTATACGTTATACGTTATACGTTATACGTTACACGTTATACGTTGTACGTTATGCGTTAAACATTATACGTTATACGATATACGTTATACGTTAAACGTTGTACGTTATAGGTTATACGTTATACGTTATACGTTATACGTTATACGTTATACGTTAAACGTTATACGTTATACGTTATACGTTATACGTTATACGTTATACGTTATACGTTATACGTTATACGTTATACGTTATACGTTATACGTTATACGTTATACGTTATACGTTATACGTTATACGTTATGCGTTATAGGTCATACCTTATACGTGATACGTCATACGTTATACGTTATACGTTATACGTTATACGTTATACGTTATTCGTTATACGTTATACGTTATACGTTATACGTTATACGTTATACGTTATACGTTATACGTTATACGTTATACGTTATACGTTATACGTTATACGTTATACGTTATACGTTATAGGTTATACGTTATACGTTATACGTTATACGTTATACGTTATACGTTATACGTTATACGTTATACGTTATACGTTATACGTTATACGTTATACGTTCGACGTTATACGTTATACGTTATACGGTATACGTTATGCGTTATTCGCTATACGTTATGCGTTATAGGATATACGCTATGCATTATAGGATATACGTTATACGTGATACGTTGTACGTTATACGTTATACGTTATACGTTATACGTTATACGTTATACGTTATACGTTATACGTTATACGTTACACGTTATACGTTATACGTTGTACGTTATGCGTTAAACATTATACGTTATACGATATACGTTATACGTTATACGTTATGCGTTATAGCATATACCTTATTCGTTATACGTTATACGTTATACGTTATACGTTATACGTTATACGTTATACGTTATACGTTATACGTTATACGTTATACGTTATACGTTATTCGTTCGACGTTATACGTTATACGGTATACGTTATGCGTTATTCGCTATACGTTATGCGTTATAGGATATACGCTATGCATTATAGGATATACGTTATACGTGATACGTTGTACGTTATACGTTATACGTTATACGTTATACGTTATACGTTATACGTTATACGTTATACGTTATACGTTACACGTTATACGTTGTACGTTATGCGTTAAACATTATACGTTATACGATATACGTTATACGTTATACGTTATGCGTTATAGCATATACCTTATTCGTTATACGTTATACGTTATACGTTATACGTTATACGTTATACGTTATACGTTATACGTTATACGTTATACGTTATACGTTATACGTTATACGTTATACGTTATACGTTATACGTTATACGTTATACGTTATGCGTTATAGGATATACGCTATGCATTATAGGATATACGTTATACGTGATACGTTGTACGTTATACGTTATACGTTATACGTTATACGTTATACGTTATACGTTATACGTTATACGTTATACGTTACACGTTATACGTTGTACGTTATGTGTTAAACATTATACGTTATACGATATACGTTATACGTTATACGTTATGCGTTATAGCATATACCTTATTCGTTATACGTTATACGTTATACGTTATACGTTATACGTTATACGTTATACGTTATACGTTATACGTTATACGTTATACGTTATACGTTATACGTTCGACGTTATACGTTATACGGTATACGTTATGCGTTATTCGCTATACGTTATGCGTTATAGGATATACGCTATGCATTATAGGATATACGTTATACGTGATACGTTGTACGTTATACGTTATACGTTATACGTTATACGTTATACGTTATACGTTATACGTTATACGTTATACGTTACACGTTATACGTTGTACGTTATGCGTTAAACATTATACGTTATACGATATACGTTATACGTTAAACGTTGTACGTTATAGGTTATACGTTATACGTTATACGTTATACGTTATACGTTATACGTTAAACGTTATACGTTATACGTTATACGTTATACGTTATACGTTATACGTTATACGTTATACGTTATACGTTATACGTTATACGTTATACGTTATACGTTATACGTTATACGTTATACGTTATACGTTATACGTTATACGTTATACGTTAAACGTTATACGTTATACGTTATACGTTATACGATATACGTTATACGTTAAACGTTGTACGTTATAGGTTATACGTTATACGTTATACGTTATACGTTATACGTTATACGTTAAACGTTATACGTTATACGTTATACGTTATACGTTATACGTTATACGTTATACGTTGTACGTTATACGTTGTACGTTATACGTTGTATGTAATACGTTATACGTTATACGTTATACGTTATACGTTATACGTTAACCGTTATACGTTATACGTTATACGTTATACGTTATACGTTATACGTTATACGTTATACGTTATACGTTAGACGTTATAGGTTATACGTTATACGTTATACGTTATACGTTATACGTTATACGTTATACGTTATACGTTATACGTTATACGTTATACGTTATACGTTATACGTTCGACGTTATACGTTATACGTTATACGGTATACGTTATGCGTTATTCGCTATACGTTATGCGTTATAGGATATACGCTATGCATTATAGGATATACGTTATACGTGATACGTTGTACGTTATACGTTATACGTTATACGTTATACGTTATACGTTATACGTTATACGTTATACGTTATACGTTACACGTTATACGTTGTACGTTATGCGTTATACGTTATACGTTATACGTTATACGTTATACGTTATACGTTATACGTTATACGTTATACGTTATACGTTATACGTTATACGTTATACGTTATACGTTATACGTTATACGTTATACGTTATACGTTATACGTTATACGTTATACGTTATACGTTATACGTTATACGTTATACGTTATACGTTATACGTTATACGTTATACGTTATACGTTATACGTTATACGTTATACGTTATACGTTATACGTTATACGTTATACGTTATACGTTATACGTTATACGTTATACGTTATACGTTATACGTTATACGTTATACGTTATACGTTATACGTTATACGTTATACGTTATACGTTATACGTTATACGTTATACGTTATACGTTATACGTTATACGTTATACGTTATACGTTATACGTTATACGTTATACGTTATACGTTATACGTTATACGTTATACGTTATACGTTATACGTTATACGTTATACGTTAACCGTTATACGTTATACGTTATACGTTATACGTTATACGTTATACGTTATACGTTATACGTTATACGTTATACGTTAGACGTTATAGGTTATACGTAATACGTAATACGTTATACGTTATACGTTATAGGTTACACGTTATACGTTATACGTTATACGTTATAAGTTATACGTTATACGTTATACGTTATACGTTATACGTTATACGTTATACGTTATAGGTTACACGTTATACGTTATACGTTATACGTTATAAGTTATACGTTATACGTTATACGTTATACGTTATACGTTATACGTTATGCGTTATACGTTATACGTTATACGTTAGACGTTATAGGTTATACGTAATACGTAATACGTTATACGTTATACGTTATAGGTTACACGTTATACGTTATACGTTATACGTTATAAGTTATACGTTATACGTTATACGTTATACGTTATACGTTATACGTTATACGTTATACGTTATACGTTATACGTTATACGTTATACGTTATACGTTATACGTTATACGTTATACGTTATACGTTATACGTTATACGTTATACGTTATACGTTATACGTTATACGTTATACGTTATACGTTATACGTTATACGTTATACGTTATACGTTATACGTTATACGTTATACGTTATACGTTATACGTTATACGTTATACGTTATACGTTATACGTTATACGTTATACGTTATACGTTATACGTTATACGTTATACGTTATGCGTTATAGGTCATACCTTATACGTGATACGTCATACGTTATACGTTATACGTTATACGTTATTCGTTATACGTTATACGTTATACGTTATACGTTATACGTTATACGTTATACGTTATACGTTATACGTTATACGTTATACGTTATACGTTATACGTTATACGTTATACGTTATACGTTATACGTTATACGTTATACGTTATACGTTATACGTTATACGTTATACGTTATACGTTATACGTTATACGTTATACGTTATACGTTATACGTTATACGTTATACGTTCGACGTTATACGTTATACGGTATACGTTATGCGTTATTCGCTATACGTTATGCGTTATAGGATATACGCTATGCATTATAGGATATACGTTATACGTGATACGTTGTACGTTATACGTTATACGTTATACGTTATACGTTATACGTTATACGTTATACGTTATACGTTATACGTTATACGTTATACGTTATACGTTACACGTTATACGTTGTACGTTATGCGTTAAACATTATACGTTATACGATATACGTTATACGTTATACGTTATGCGCTATAGCATATACCTTATTCGTTATACGTTATACGTTATACGTTATACGTAATACGTTATACGTTATACGTTATAGGTTACACGTTATACGTTATACGTCATACGTTATAAGTTATACGTTATACGTTATACGTTATACGTCATACGTTATACGTTATACGTTATACGTTATACGTTATACGTTATACGTTATACGTTATACGTTATACGTTATACGTTATACGTTATACGTTATACGTTATACGTTATACGTTATACGTTATACGTTATACGTTATACGTTATACGTTATACGTTATACGTTATACGTTATACGTTATACGTTATACGTTATACGTTATACGTTATACGTTATACGTTATACGTTATACGTTATACGTTATACGTTATACGTTATACGTTATACGTTATACGTTATACGTTATACGTTATACGTTATACGTTATACGTTATACGTTATACGTTATACGTTATACGTTATACGTTATACGTTATACGTTATACGTTATACGTTATACGTTATACGTTATACGTTATACGTTATACGTTATACGTTATACGTTATACGTTATACGTTATACGTTATACGTTATACGTTACACGTTATACGTTGTACGTTATGCGTTAAACATTATACGTTATACGATATACGTTATACGTTATACGTTATGCGTTATAGCATATACCTTATTCGTTATACGTTATACGTTATACGTTATACGTTATACGTTATACGTTATACGTTATACGTTATACGTTATACGTTATACGTTATACGTTATACGTTATACGTTATACGTTATACGTTATGCGTTATAGGATATACGCTATGCATTATAGGATATACGTTATACGTGATACGTTGTACGTTATACGTTATACGTTATACGTTATACGTTATACGTTATACGTTATACGTTATACGTTATACGTTACACGTTATACGCTGTACGTTATGTGTTAAACATTATACGTTATACGATATACGTTATACGTTATACGTTATGCGTTATAGCATATACCTTATTCGTTATACGTTATACGTTATACGTTATACGTTATACGTTATACGTTATACGTTATACGTTATACGTTATACGTTATACGTTATACGTTATACGTTCGACGTTATACGTTATACGGTATACGTTATGCGTTATTCGCTATACGTTATGCGTTATAGGATATACGCTATGCATTATAGGATATACGTTATACGTGATACGTTGTACGTTATACGTTATACGTTATACGTTATACGTTATACGTTATACGTTATACGTTATACGTTATACGTTACACGTTATACGTTGTACGTTATGCGTTAAACATTATACGTTATACGATATACGTTATACGTTAAACGTTGTACGTTATAGGTTATACGTTATACGTTATACGTTATACGTTATACGTTATACGTTAAACGTTATACGTTATACGTTATACGTTATACGTTATACGTTATACGTTATACGTTATACGTTATACGTTATACGTTATACGTTATACGTTATACGTTATACGTTATACGTTATACGTTATACGTTATACGTTATACGTTATACGTTAAACGTTATACGTTATACGTTATACGTTATACGATATACGTTATACGTTAAACGTTGTACGTTATAGGTTATACGTTATACGTTATACGTTATACGTTATACGTTATACGTTAAACGTTATACGTTATACGTTATACGTTATACGTTATACGTTATACGTTATACGTTGTACGTTATACGTTGTACGTTATACGTTGTATGTAATACGTTATACGTTATACGTTATACGTTATACGTTATACGTTAACCGTTATACGTTATACGTTATACGTTATACGTTATACGTTATACGTTATACGTTATACGTTATACGTTAGACGTTATAGGTTATACGTAATACGTAATACGTTATACGTTATACGTTATAGGTTACACGTTATACGTTATACGTCATACGTTATAAGTTATACGTTATACGTTATACGTTATACGTCATACGTTATACGTTATACGTTATACGTTATACGTTATACGTTATACGTTATACGTTATACGTTATACGTTATACGTTATACGTTATACGTTATACGTTATACGTTATACGTTATACGTTATACGTTATACGTTATACGTTATACGTTATACGTTATACGTTATACGTTATACGTTATACGTTATACGTTATACGTTATACGTTATACGTTATACGTTATACGTTATACGTTATACGTTATACGTTATACGTTATACGTTATACGTTATACGTTATACGTTATACGTTATACGTTATACGTTATACGTTATACGTTATACGTTATACGTTATACGTTATACGTTATACGTTATACGTTATACGTTATACGTTATACGTTATACGTTATACGTTATACGTTATACGTTATACGTTATACGTTATACGTTATACGTTATACGTTATACGTTATACGTTATACGTTATACGTTATACGTTATACGTTATACGTTATACGTTATACGTTATACGTTATACGTTATACGTTATACGTTATACGTTATACGTTATACGTTATACGTTATACGTTATACGTTATACGTTATACGTTATACGTTATACGTTATACGTTATACGTTATACGTTAACCGTTATACGTTATACGTTATACGTTATACGTTATACGTTATACGTTATACGTTATACGTTATACGTTATACGTTAGACGTTATAGGTTATACGTAATACGTAATACGTTATACGTTATACGTTATAGGTTACACGTTATACGTTATACGTTATACGTTATAAGTTATACGTTATACGTTATACGTTATACGTTATACGTTATACGTTATACGTTATAGGTTACACGTTATACGTTATACGTTATACGTTATAAGTTATACGTTATACGTTATACGTTATACGTTATACGTTATACGTTATGCGTTATACGTTATACGTTATACGTTAGACGTTATAGGTTATACGTAATACGTAATACGTTATACGTTATACGTTATAGGTTACACGTTATACGTTATACGTTATACGTTATAAGTTATACGTTATACGTTATACGTTATACGTTATACGTTATACGTTATACGTTATACGTTATACGTTATACGTTATACGTTATACGTTATACGTTATACGTTATACGTTATACGTTATACGTTATACGTTATACGTTATACGTTATACGTTATACGTTATACGTTATACGTTATACGTTATACGTTATACGTTATACGTTATACGTTATACGTTATACGTTATACGTTATACGTTATACGTTATACGTTATACGTTATACGTTATACGTTATACGTTATACGTTATACGTTATACGTTATACGTTATGCGTTATAGGTCATACCTTATACGTGATACGTCATACGTTATACGTTATACGTTATACGTTATTCGTTATACGTTATACGTTATACGTTATACGTTATACGTTATACGTTATACGTTATACGTTATACGTTATACGTTATACGTTATACGTTATACGTTATACGTTATACGTTATACGTTATACGTTATACGTTATACGTTATACGTTATACGTTATACGTTATACGTTATACGTTATACGTTATACGTTATACGTTATACGTTATACGTTATACGTTATACGTTATACGTTATACGTTCGACGTTATACGTTATACGGTATACGTTATGCGTTATTCGCTATACGTTATGCGTTATAGGATATACGCTATGCATTATAGGATATACGTTATACGTGATACGTTGTACGTTATACGTTATACGTTATACGTTATACGTTATACGTTATACGTTATACGTTATACGTTATACGTTATACGTTATACGTTATACGTTACACGTTATACGTTGTACGTTATGCGTTAAACATTATACGTTATACGATATACGTTATACGTTATACGTTATGCGCTATAGCATATACCTTATTCGTTATACGTTATACGTTATACGTTATACGTTATACGTTATACGTTATACGTTATACGTTATACGTTATACGTTATACGTTATACGTTATACGTTCGACGTTATACGTTATACGGTATACGTTATGCGTTATTCGCTATACGTTATGCGTTATAGGATATACGCTATGCATTATAGGATATACGTTATACGTGATACGTTGTACGTTATACGTTATACGTTATACGTTATACGTTATACGTTATACGTTATACGTTATACGTTATACGTTATACGTTATACGTTATACGTTACACGTTATACGTTATACGTTGTACGTTATGCGTTAAACATTATACGTTATACGATATACGTTATACGTTATACGTTATGCGTTATAGCATATACCTTATTCGTTATACGTTATACGTTATACGTTATACGTTATACGTTATACGTTATACGTTATACGTTATACGTTATACGTTATACGTTATACGTTATACGTTATACGTTATACGTTATACGTTAAACGTTATACGTTATACGTTATACGTTATACGATATACGTTATACGTTAAACGTTGTACGTTATAGGTTATACGTTATACGTTATACGTTATACGTTATACGTTATACGTTAAACGTTATACGTTATACGTTATACGTTATACGTTATACGTTATACGTTATACGTTATACGTTGTACGTTATACGTTGTACGTTATACGTTGTATGTAATACGTTATACGTTATACGTTATACGTTATACGTTATACGTTAACCGTTATACGTTATACGTTATACGTTATACGTTATACGTTACACGTTATACGTTATACGTTATACGTTAGACGTTATAGGTTATACGTAATACGTAATACGTTATACGTTATACGTTATAGGTTACACGTTATACGTTATACGTCATACGTTATAAGTTATACGTTATACGTTATACGTTATACGTTATACGTTATACGTTATACGTTATACGTTATACGTTATACGTTATACGTTATACGTTCGACGTTATACGTTATACGTTATACGGTATACGTTATGCGTTATTCGCTATACGTTATGCGTTATAGGATATACGCTATGCATTATAGGATATACGTTATACGTGATACGTTGTACGTTATACGTTATACGTTATACGTTATACGTTATACGTTATACGTTATACGTTATACGTTATACGTTACACGTTATACGTTATACGTTATTCGTTATACGTTATACGTTATACGTTATACGTTATACGTTATACGTTATACGTTATACGTTATACGATATACGTTATACGTTATACGTTATGCGTTATAGGATATACGTTATACGTTATACGTTATACGTTATACGTTATACGTTATACGTTATACGTTATACGTTATACGTTATATGTTATACGTTATACGTTATACGTTATACTTTATACGTTATACGTTATACGTTATACGTTATACGTTATACGTTATACGTTATACGTTATACGTTATACGTTATACGTTATACGTTATACGTTATACGTCATACGTTAAACGTTATACGTTATACGTTATACGTTATACGATATACGTTGTACGTTATACGTTATAAGTTATACGTTATACGTTATACGTTATACGTTATACGTTATACGTTATACGTTATACGTTGTACGTAATACTTTGTACGTTATACGTTATACGTTATAGGTTACTCGTTATACGTAATATGTAATACGTTTTACGTTATAAGTTATACGTTATACGTTATACGTTATACGTTATACGTTATACGTTATAGGTTACACGTTATACGTTATACGTTATACGTTATAAGTTATACGTTATACGTTATACGTTATACGTTATACGTTATACGTTATACGTTATAGGTTACACGTTATACGTTATACGTTATACGTTATAAGTTATACGTTATACGTTATACGTTATACGTTATACGTTATACGTTATGCGTTATACGTTATACGTTATACGTTAGACGTTATAGGTTATACGTAATACGTAATACGTTATACGTTATACGTTATAGGTTACACGTTATACGTTATACGTTATACGTTATAAGTTATACGTTATACGTTATACGTTATACGTTATACGTTATACGTTATACGTTATACGTTATACGTTATACGTTATACGTTATACGTTATACGTTATACGTTATACGTTATACGTTATACGTTATACGTTATACGTTATACGTTATACGTTATACGTTATACGTTATACGTTATACGTTATACGTTATACGTTATACGTTATACGTTATACGTTATACGTTATACGTTATACGTTATACGTTATACGTTATACGTTATACGTTATACGTTATACGTTATACGTTATACGTTATACGTTATACGTTATACGTTATGCGTTATAGGTCATACCTTATACGTGATACGTCATACGTTATACGTTATACGTTATACGTTATTCGTTATACGTTATACGTTATACGTTATACGTTATACGTTATACGTTATACGTTATACGTTATACGTTATACGTTATACGTTATACGTTATACGTTATACGTTATACGTTATACGTTATACGTTATACGTTATACGTTATACGTTATACGTTATACGTTATACGTTATACGTTATACGTTATACGTTATACGTTATACGTTATACGTTATACGTTATACGTTATACGTTATACGTTCGACGTTATACGTTATACGGTATACGTTATGCGTTATTCGCTATACGTTATGCGTTATAGGATATACGCTATGCATTATAGGATATACGTTATACGTGATACGTTGTACGTTATACGTTATACGTTATACGTTATACGTTATACGTTATACGTTATACGTTATACGTTATACGTTATACGTTATACGTTATACGTTACACGTTATACGTTGTACGTTATGCGTTAAACATTATACGTTATACGATATACGTTATACGTTATACGTTATGCGCTATAGCATATACCTTATTCGTTATACGTTATACGTTATACGTTATACGTTATACGTTATACGTTATACGTTATACGTTATACGTTATACGTTATACGTTATACGTTATACGTTCGACGTTATACGTTATACGGTATACGTTATGCGTTATTCGCTATACGTTATGCGTTATAGGATATACGCTATGCATTATAGGATATACGTTATACGTGATACGTTGTACGTTATACGTTATACGTTATACGTTATACGTTATACGTTATACGTTATACGTTATACGTTATACGTTATACGTTATACGTTATACGTTACACGTTATACGTTGTACGTTATGCGTTAAACATTATACGTTATACGATATACGTTATACGTTATACGTTATGCGTTATAGCATATACCTTATTCGTTATACGTTATACGTTATACGTTATACGTTATACGTTATACGTTATACGTTATACGTTATACGTTATACGTTATACGTTATACGTTATACGTTATACGTTATACGTTATACGTTAAACGTTATACGTTATACGTTATACGTTATACGATATACGTTATACGTTAAACGTTGTACGTTATAGGTTATACGTTATACGTTATACGTTATACGTTATACGTTATACGTTAAACGTTATACGTTATACGTTATACGTTATACGTTATACGTTATACGTTATACGTTATACGTTGTACGTTATACGTTGTACGTTATACGTTGTATGTAATACGTTATACGTTATACGTTATACGTTATACGTTATACGTTAACCGTTATACGTTATACGTTATACGTTATACGTTATACGTTACACGTTATACGTTATACGTTATACGTTAGACGTTATAGGTTATACGTAATACGTAATACGTTATACGTTATACGTTATAGGTTACACGTTATACGTTATACGTCATACGTTATAAGTTATACGTTATACGTTATACGTTATACGTTATACGTTATACGTTATACGTTATACGTTATACGTTATACGTTATACGTTATACGTTCGACGTTATACGTTATACGTTATACGGTATACGTTATGCGTTATTCGCTATACGTTATGCGTTATAGGATATACGCTATGCATTATAGGATATACGTTATACGTGATACGTTGTACGTTATACGTTATACGTTATACGTTATACGTTATACGTTATACGTTATACGTTATACGTTATACGTTACACGTTATACGTTATACGTTATTCGTTATACGTTATACGTTATACGTTATACGTTATACGTTATACGTTATACGTTATACGTTATACGATATACGTTATACGTTATACGTTATGCGTTATAGGATATACGTTATACGTTATACGTTATACGTTATACGTTATACGTTATACGTTATACGTTATACGTTATACGTTATATGTTATACGTTATACGTTATACGTTATACTTTATACGTTATACGTTATACGTTATACGTTATACGTTATACGTTATACGTTATACGTTATACGTTATACGTTATACGTTATACGTTATACGTTATACGTCATACGTTAAACGTTATACGTTATACGTTATACGTTATACGATATACGTTATACGTTAAACGTTGTACGTTATACGTTATAAGTTATACGTTATACGTTATACGTTATACGTTATACGTTATACGTTATACGTTATACGTTGTACGTAATACTTTGTACGTTATACGTTATACGTTATAGGTTACTCGTTATACGTAATATGTAATACGTTTTACGTTATAAGTTATACGTTATACGTTATACGTTATACGTTATACGTTATACGTTATACGTTATACGTTATACGTTATACGTTATACGTTATACGTTATACGTTATACGTTATACGTTATACGTTATACGTTATACGTTATACGTTATACGTTAAACGTTATACGTTATACGTTATACGTTATACGATATACGTTATACGTTAAACGTTGTACGTTATAGGTTATACGTTATACGTTATACGTTATACGTTAAACGTTATACGTTATACGTTATACGTTATACGATATACGTTATACGTTAAACGTTGTACGTTATAGGTTATACGTTATACGTTATACGTTATACGTTATACGTTATACGTTAAACGTGATACGTTATACGTTATACGTTATACGTTATACGTTGTACGTTATACGTTAAACGTTAGACGTTATATGTTATACGTTATACGTTGTACGTTATACGTTATATGTAATATGTAATACGTTATACGTTATACGCTATACGTTATACGTTACACGTTATACGTTATACGTTATGCGTTATACGTTATGCGTTATACGTTATACGTTATACGTTATACGTTATACGTTATACGTTATACGTTATACGTTATACGTTATACGTTATACGTTATACGTTATACGTTATTCGTTATACGTTATACGTTATACGTTATACGTTATACGTTATACGTTATACGTTTGACGTTATACGTTATACGTTATACGTTATACGTTATACGTTATACGTTATACGTTATACGTCATACGTTAAACGTTATACGTTATACGTTATACGTTATACGATATACGTTATACGTTAAACGTTGTACGTTATACGTTATAAGTTATACGTTATACGTTATACGTTATACGTTATACGTTATACGTTGTACGTTATACTTTGTACGTTATACGTTATACGTTATAGGTTACTCGTTATACGTAATATGTAATACGTTTTACGTTATAAGTTATACGTTATACGTTATACGTTATACGTTATACGTTATACGTTATACGTTATACGTTATACGTTATACGTTATACGTTATACGTTATACGTTATACGGTATACGTTATGCGTTATACGTTATACGTTATACGTTATACGTTATACGTTAAACGTTATACGTTATACGTTATACGTTATACGTTATACGATATACGTTATACGTTATACGTTATACGTTATACGTTATACGTTATACGTTATACGTTATACGTTTGACGTTATACGTTATACGTTATACGTTATACGTTATACGTTATACGTTATACGTTATACGTTATACGTTATGCGTTATACGCTATACGTTATGCGTTATAGGTCATACCTTATACGTGTTACGTCATACGTTATACGTTATACGTTATACGTTATTCGTTATACGTTATACGTTATACGTTATACGTTATACGTTATACGTTATACGTTATACGTTATACGTTATACGTTATACGTTATACGTTATACGTTATACGTTAAACGTTATACGTTATACGTTATACGTTATACGATATACGTTATACGTTAAACGTTGTACGTTATAGGTTGTACGTTATACGTTATACGTTAAACGTTATACGTTATACGTTATACGTTATACGTTATACGTTATACGTTATACGTTATACGTTATACGTTATACGTTATACGTCATACGTTAGACGTTATAGGTTATACGTAATACGTAATACGTTATACGTTATACGTTATAGGTTACACGTTATACGTTATACGTTAAACGTTATACGTTATACGTTACACGTTATACGTTGTACGTTATACTTTGTACGTTATACGTTATACGTTATACGTTACTCGTTATACGTAATATGTAATACGTTTTACGTTATAAGTTATACGTTATACGTTATACGTTATACGTTATACTTTATACGTTATACGTTATACGTTATACGTTATACGTTATACGTTATACGGTATACGTTATGCGTTATACGTTATACGTTATACGTTATACGTTATACGTTAAACGTTATACGTTATACGATATACGTTATACGTTAAACGTTGTACGTTATACGTTATAAGTTATACGTTATACGTTATACGTTATACGTTATACGTTATACGTTGTACGTTATACTTTGTACGTTATACGTTATACGTTATACGTTACTCGTTATACGTAATATGTAATACGTTTTACGTTATAAGTTATACGTTATACGTTATACGTTATACGTTATACGTTATACGTTATACGTTATACGTTATACGTTATACGTTATACGTTATACGGTATATGTTATGCGTTATACGTTATACGTTATACGTTATACGTTATACGTTAAACGGTATACGTTATACGTTATACGTTATACGTTATACGATATACGTTATACGTTATACGTTGTACGTTATACGTTATACGTTATACGTTATACGTTATACGTTATACGATATACGTTATACGTTATACGTTATGCGTTATAGGATATACGTTATACGTTATACGTTATACGTTATACGTTATACGTTATACGTTATACGTTATACGTTATACGTTATACGTTATACGTTATACGTTATACGTTATACGTTATACGTTATACGTTATGCGTTATACGCTATACGTTATGCGTTATAGGTCATACCTTATACGTGTTACGTCATACGTTATACGTTATACGTTATACGTTATTCGTTATACGTTATACGTTATACGTTATACGTTATACGTTATACGTTATACGTTATACGTTATACGTTATACGTTATACGTTATACGTTATACGTTATACGTTATACGTTATACGTTATACGTTATACGTTATACGTTATACGTTATACGTTATACGTTATACGTTATACGTTATACGTTATACGTTATACGTTATACGTTATACGTTTGACGTTATACGCTATACGGTATACGTTATGCGTTATTCGCTATACGTTATGCGTTATAGGATATACGTTATGCATTATAGGATATACGTTATACGTGATACGTTGTACGTTATACGTTATACGTTATACGTTATACGTTAAACGTTATACGTTATACGTTATACGTTATACGTTATACGTTATACGTTATACGTTATACGTTATACGTTATACGTCATACGTTAGACGTTATAGGTTATACGTAATACGTAATACGTTATACGTTATACGTTATAGGTTACACGTTATACGTTATACGTTAAACGTTATACGTTATACGTTATACGTTATACGTTGTACGTTATACTTTGTACGTTATACGTTATACGTTATACGGTACTCGTTATACGTAATATGTAATACGTTTTACGTTATAAGTTATACGTTATACGTTATACGTTATACGTTATACGTTATACGTTATACGTTATACGTAATATGTAATACGTTTTACGTTATAAGTTATACGTTATACGTTATACGTTATACGTTATACGTTATACGTTTTACGTTATACGTTATACGTTATACGTTACACATTATACGTTATACGTTATACGTTATACGTTATACGTTATTCGTTGTACGTTATACGTTATACGTTATACGTTATACGTTATACGTTATACGTTACTCGTTATACGTTATACGTTATACGTTATACGTTAAACGTTATACGTTATACGTTATACGTTATACGTTATACGTTATACGTTATACGTTATACGTTATACGTTATACGTTATACGTTATACGTTATACGTTATACGTTATACGTTATTCGTTGTACGTTATACGTTATACGTTATACGTTATACGTTATACGTTATACGTTATACGGTATACGTTATGCGTTATACGTTATACGTTATACGTTATACGTTATACGTTATACGTTTTACGTTTTACGTTATACGTTATGCGTTATAGGTCATACCTTATACGTGTTACGTCATACGTTATACGTTATACGTTATACGTTATTCGTTATACGTTATACGTTATACGTTATACGTTATACGTTATACGTTATACGTTATACGTTATACGTTATACGTTATACGTTGTACGTTATACGTTATACGTTATACGTTATACGTTATACGTTATACGTTATACCGTATACGTTATGCGTTATACGTTATACGTTATACGTTATACGTTATACGTTATACGTTTTACGTTTTACGTTATACGTTATACGTTATACGATATACGTTATACGTTATACGTTATGCGTTATAGGATATACGTTATACGTTATACGTTATACGTTATACGTTATACGTTATACGTTATACGTTTTACGTTTTACGTTATACGTTATACGTTATACGATATACGTTATACGTTATACGTTATGCGTTATAGGATATACGTTATACGTTATACGTTATACGTTATACGTTATACGTTATACGTTATACGTTATACGTTATACGTTATTAGTTATACGTTATACGTTATACGTTGTACGTTATACGTTATACGTTATACGTTATACGTTATACGTTATACGTTATACGTTATACGTTATACGTTATACGTTATACGTTATACGTTATACGTTATGCGTTATACGCTATACGTTATGCGTTATAGGTCATACCTTATACGTGTTACGTCATACGTTATACGTTATACGTTATACGTTATTCGTTATACGTTATACGTTATACGTTATACGTTATACGTTATACGTTATACGTTATACGTTATACGTTATACGTTATACGTTATAAGTTATACGTTATACGTTATACGTTATACGTTATACGTTATACGTTAACCGTTATACGTTATACGTTATACGTTATACGTTATACGTTATACGTTATACGTTATACGTTATACGTTATACGTTAGACGTTATAGGTTATACGTAATACGTAATACGTTATACGTTATACGTTATAGGTTACACGTTATACGTTATACGTTATACGTTATAAGTTATACGTTATACGTTATACGTTATACGTTATACGTTATACGTTATACGTTATAGGTTACACGTTATACGTTATACGTTATACGTTATAAGTTATACGTTATACGTTATACGTTATACGTTATACGTTATACGTTATGCGTTATACGTTATACGTTATACGTTAGACGTTATAGGTTATACGTAATACGTAATACGTTATACGTTATACGTTATAGGTTACACGTTATACGTTATACGTTATACGTTATAAGTTATACGTTATACGTTATACGTTATACGTTATACGTTATACGTTATACGTTATACGTTATACGTTATACGTTATACGTTATACGTTATACGTTATACGTTATACGTTATACGTTATACGTTATACGTTATACGTTATACGTTATACGTTATACGTTATACGTTATACGTTATACGTTATACGTTATACGTTATACGTTATACGTTATACGTTATACGTTATACGTTATACGTTATACGTTATACGTTATACGTTATACGTTATACGTTATACGTTATACGTTATACGTTATACGTTATACGTTATGCGTTATAGGTCATACCTTATACGTGATACGTCATACGTTATACGTTATACGTTATACGTTATTCGTTATACGTTATACGTTATACGTTATACGTTATACGTTATACGTTATACGTTATACGTTATACGTTATACGTTATACGTTATACGTTATACGTTATACGTTATACGTTATACGTTATACGTTATACGTTATACGTTATACGTTATACGTTATACGTTATACGTTATACGTTATACGTTATACGTTATACGTTATACGTTATACGTTATACGTTCGACGTTATACGTTATACGGTATACGTTATGCGTTATTCGCTATACGTTATGCGTTATAGGATATACGCTATGCATTATAGGATATACGTTATACGTGATACGTTGTACGTTATACGTTATACGTTATACGTTATACGTTATACGTTATACGTTATACGTTATACGTTATACGTTATACGTTATACGTTATACGTTACACGTTATACGTTGTACGTTATGCGTTAAACATTATACGTTATACGATATACGTTATACGTTATACGTTATGCGCTATAGCATATACCTTATTCGTTATACGTTATACGTTATACGTTATACGTTATACGTTATACGTTATACGTTATACGTTATACGTTATACGTTATACGTTATACGTTATACGTTCGACGTTATACGTTATACGGTATACGTTATGCGTTATTCGCTATACGTTATGCCTTATAGGATATACGCTATGCATTATAGGATATACGTTATACGTGATACGTTGTACGTTATACGTTATACGTTATACGTTATACGTTATACGTTATACGTTATACGTTATACGTTATACGTTATACGTTATACGTTACACGTTATACGTTGTACGTTATGCGTTAAACATTATACGTTATACGATATACGTTATACGTTATACGTTATGCGTTATAGCATATACCTTATTCGTTATACGTTATACGTTATACGTTATACGTTATACGTTATACGTTATACGTTATACGTTATACGTTATACGTTATACGTTATACGTTATACGTTATACGTTATACGTTATACGTTAAACGTTATACGTTATACGTTATACGTTATACGATATACGTTATACGTTAAACGTTGTACGTTATAGGTTATACGTTATACGTTATACGTTATACGTTATACGTTATACGTTAAACGTTATACGTTATACGTTATACGTTATACGTTATACGTTATACGTTATACGTTATACGTTGTACGTTATACGTTGTACGTTATACGTTGTATGTAATACGTTATACGTTATACGTTATACGTTATACGTTATACGTTAACCGTTATACGTTATACGTTATACGTTATACGTTATACGTTACACGTTATACGTTATACGTTATACGTTAGACGTTATAGGTTATACGTAATACGTAATACGTTATACGTTATACGTTATAGGTTACACGTTATACGTTATACGTCATACGTTATAAGTTATACGTTATACGTTATACGTTATACGTTATACGTTATACGTTATACGTTATACGTTATACGTTATACGTTATACGTTATACGTTCGACGTTATACGTTATACGTTATACGGTATACGTTATGCGTTATTCGCTATACGTTATGCGTTATAGGATATACGCTATGCATTATAGGATATACGTTATACGTGATACGTTGTACGTTATACGTTATACGTTATACGTTATACGTTATACGTTATACGTTATACGTTATACGTTATACGTTACACGTTATACGTTATACGTTATTCGTTATACGTTATACGTTATACGTTATACGTTATACGTTATACGTTATACGTTATACGTTATACGATATACGTTATACGTTATACGTTATGCGTTATAGGATATACGTTATACGTTATACGTTATACGTTATACGTTATACGTTATACGTTATACGTTATACGTTATACGTTATATGTTATACGTTATACGTTATACGTTATACGTTATACGTTATACGTTATACGTTATACGTTATACGTTATACGTTATACGTTATACGTTATACGTTATACGTTATACGTTATACGTTATACGTTATACGTCATACGTTAAACGTTATACGTTATACGTTATACGTTATACGATATACGTTATACGTTAAACGTTGTACGTTATACGTTATAAGTTATACGTTATACGTTATACGTTATACGTTATACGTTATACGTTATACGTTATACGTTGTACGTAATACTTTGTACGTTATACGTTATACGTTATAGGTTACTCGTTATACGTAATATGTAATACGTTTTACGTTATAAGTTATACGTTATACGTTATACGTTATACGTTATACGTTATACGTTATACGTTATACGTTATACGTTATACGTTATACGTTATACGTTATACGTTATACGTTATACGTTATACGTTATACGTTATACGTTATACGTTATACGTTAAACGTTATACGTTATACGTTATACGTTATACGATATACGTTATACGTTAAACGTTGTACGTTATAGGTTATACGTTATACGTTATACGTTATACGTTAAACGTTATACGTTATACGTTATACGTTATACGATATACGTTATACGTTAAACGTTGTACGTTATAGGTTATACGTTATACGTTATACGTTATACGTTATACGTTATACGTTAAACGTGATACGTTATACGTTATACGTTATACGTTATACGTTGTACGTTATACGTTAAACGTTAGACGTTATATGTTATACGTTATACGTTGTACGTTATACGTTATATGTAATATGTAATACGTTATACGTTATACGCTATACGTTATACGTTACACGTTATACGTTATACGTTATGCGTTATACGTTATGCGTTATACGTTATACGTTATACGTTATACGTTATACGTTATACGTTATACGTTATACGTTATACGTTATACGTTATACGTTATACGTTATACGTTATTCGTTATACGTTATACGTTATACGTTATACGTTATACGTTATACGTTATACGTTTGACGTTATACGTTATACGTTATACGTTATACGTTATACGTTATACGTTATACGTTATACGTCATACGTTAAACGTTATACGTTATACGTTATACGTTATACGATATACGTTATACGTTAAACGTTGTACGTTATACGTTATAAGTTATACGTTATACGTTATACGTTATACGTTATACGTTATACGTTGTACGTTATACTTTGTACGTTATACGTTATACGTTATAGGTTACTCGTTATACGTAATATGTAATACGTTTTACGTTATAAGTTATACGTTATACGTTATACGTTATACGTTATACGTTATACGTTATACGTTATACGTTATACGTTATACGTTATACGTTATACGTTATACGGTATACGTTATGCGTTATACGTTATACGTTATACGTTATACGTTATACGTTAAACGTTATACGTTATACGTTATACGTTATACGTTATACGATATACGTTATACGTTATACGTTATACGTTATACGTTATACGTTATACGTTATACGTTATACGTTTGACGTTATACGTTATACGTTATACGTTATACGTTATACGTTATACGTTATACGTTATACGTTATACGTTATGCGTTATACGCTATACGTTATGCGTTATAGGTCATACCTTATACGTGTTACGTCATACGTTATACGTTATACGTTATACGTTATTCGTTATACGTTATACGTTATACGTTATACGTTATACGTTATACGTTATACGTTATACGTTATACGTTATACGTTATACGTTATACGTTATACGTTATACGTTAAACGTTATACGTTATACGTTATACGTTATACGATATACGTTATACGTTAAACGTTGTACGTTATAGGTTGTACGTTATACGTTATACGTTAAACGTTATACGTTATACGTTATACGTTATACGTTATACGTTATACGTTATACGTTATACGTTATACGTTATACGTTATACGTCATACGTTAGACGTTATAGGTTATACGTAATACGTAATACGTTATACGTTATACGTTATAGGTTACACGTTATACGTTATACGTTAAACGTTATACGTTATACGTTACACGTTATACGTTGTACGTTATACTTTGTACGTTATACGTTATACGTTATACGTTACTCGTTATACGTAATATGTAATACGTTTTACGTTATAAGTTATACGTTATACGTTATACGTTATACGTTATACTTTATACGTTATACGTTATACGTTATACGTTATACGTTATACGTTATACGGTATACGTTATGCGTTATACGTTATACGTTATACGTTATACGTTATACGTTAAACGTTATACGTTATACGATATACGTTATACGTTAAACGTTGTACGTTATACGTTATAAGTTATACGTTATACGTTATACGTTATACGTTATACGTTATACGTTGTACGTTATACTTTGTACGTTATACGTTATACGTTATACGTTACTCGTTATACGTAATATGTAATACGTTTTACGTTATAAGTTATACGTTATACGTTATACGTTATACGTTATACGTTATACGTTATACGTTATACGTTATACGTTATACGTTATACGTTATACGGTATATGTTATGCGTTATACGTTATACGTTATACGTTATACGTTATACGTTAAACGGTATACGTTATACGTTATACGTTATACGTTATACGATATACGTTATACGTTATACGTTGTACGTTATACGTTATACGTTATACGTTATACGTTATACGTTATACGATATACGTTATACGTTATACGTTATGCGTTATAGGATATACGTTATACGTTATACGTTATACGTTATACGTTATACGTTATACGTTATACGTTATACGTTATACGTTATACGTTATACGTTATACGTTATACGTTATACGTTATACGTTATACGTTATACGTTATGCGTTATACGCTATACGTTATGCGTTATAGGTCATACCTTATACGTGTTACGTCATACGTTATACGTTATACGTTATACGTTATTCGTTATACGTTATACGTTATACGTTATACGTTATACGTTATACGTTATACGTTATACGTTATACGTTATACGTTATACGTTATACGTTATACGTTATACGTTATACGTTATACGTTATACGTTATACGTTATACGTTATACGTTATACGTTATACGTTATACGTTATACGTTATACGTTATACGTTATACGTTATACGTTATACGTTAAACGTTTGACGTTATACGCTATACGGTATACGTTATGCGTTATTCGCTATACGTTATGCGTTATAGGATATACGTTATGCATTATAGGATATACGTTATACGTGATACGTTGTACGTTATACGTTATACGTTATACGTTATACGTTAAACGTTATACGTTATACGTTATACGTTATACGTTATACGTTATACGTTATACGTTATACGTTATACGTTATACGTCATACGTTAGACGTTATAGGTTATACGTAATACGTAATACGTTATACGTTATACGTTATAGGTTACACGTTATACGTTATACGTTAAACGTTATACGTTATACGTTATACGTTATACGTTGTACGTTATACTTTGTACGTTATACGTTATACGTTATACGGTACTCGTTATACGTAATATGTAATACGTTTTACGTTATAAGTTATACGTTATACGTTATACGTTATACGTTATACGTTATACGTTATACGTTATACGTAATATGTAATACGTTTTACGTTATAAGTTATACGTTATACGTTATACGTTATACGTTATACGTTATACGTTTTACGTTATACGTTATACGTTATACGTTACACATTATACGTTATACGTTATACGTTATACGTTATACGTTATTCGTTGTACGTTATACGTTATACGTTATACGTTATACGTTATACGTTATACGTTACTCGTTATACGTTATACGTTATACGTTATACGTTAAACGTTATACGTTATACGTTATACGTTATACGTTATACGTTATACGTTATACGTTATACGTTATACGTTATACGTTATACGTTATACGTTATACGTTATACGTTATACGTTATTCGTTGTACGTTATACGTTATACGTTATACGTTATACGTTATACGTTATACGTTATACGTTATACGGTATACGTTATGCGTTATACGTTATACGTTATACGTTATACGTTATACGTTATACGTTTTACGTTTTACGTTATACGTTATACGTTATACGATATACGTTATACGTTATACGTTATGCGTTATAGGATATACGTTATACGTTATACGTTATACGTTATACGTTATACGTTATACGTTATACGTTATACGTTATACGTTATACGTTATACGTTATACGTTATACGTTGTACGTTATACGTTATACGTTATACGTTATACGTTATACGTTATACGTTATACGGTATACGTTATGCGTTATACGTTATACGTTATACGTTATACGTTATACGTTATACGTTTTACGTTTTACGTTATACGTTATACGTTATACGATATACGTTATACGTTATACGTTATGCGTTATAGGATATACGTTATACGTTATACGTTATACGTTATACGTTATACGTTATACGTTATACGTTTTACGTTTTACGTTATACGTTATACGTTATACGATATACGTTATACGTTATACGTTATGCGTTATAGGATATACGTTATACGTTATACGTTATACGTTATACGTTATACGTTATACGTTATACGTTATACGTTATACGTTATTAGTTATACGTTATACGTTATACGTTGTACGTTATACGTTATACGTTATACGTTATACGTTATACGTTATACGTTATACGTTATACGTTATACGTTATACGTTATACGTTATACGTTATACGTTATGCGTTATACGCTATACGTTATGCGTTATAGGTCATACCTTATACGTGTTACGTCATACGTTATACGTTATACGTTATACGTTATTCGTTATACGTTATACGTTATACGTTATACGTTATACGTTATACGTTATACGTTATACGTTATACGTTATACGTTATACGTTACTCGTTATACGTTATACGTTATACGTTATACGTTAAACGTTATACGTTATACGTTATACGTTATACGTTATACGTTATACGTTATACGTTATACGTTATACGTTATACGTTATACGTTATACGTTATACGTTATACGTTATTCGTTGTACGTTATACGTTATACGTTATACGTTATACGTTATACGTTATACGTTACTCGTTATATGTTATACGTTATACGTTATACGTTATACGTTATACGTTATACGTTATACGTTATACGTTACTCGTTATACGTAATATGTAATACGTTTTACGTTATAAGTTATACGTTATACGTTATACGTTATACGTTATACGTTATACGTTATACGTTTTACGTTATACGTTATACGTTATACGTTATACATTATACGTTATACGTTATACGTTATACGTTATACGTTATTCGTTGTACGTTATACGTTATACGTTATACGTTATACGTTATACGTTATACGTTACTCGTTATACGTTATACGTTATACGTTATACGTTAAACGTTATACGTTATACGTTATACGTTATACGTTATACGTTATACGTTATACGTTATACGTTATACGTTATACGTTATACGTTATACGTTATACGTTATACGTTATTCGTTGTACGTTATACGTTATACGTTATACGTTATACGTTATACGTTATACGTTATACGGTATACGTTATGCGTTATACGTTATACGTTATACGTTATACGTTATACGTTATACGTTTTACGTTATACGTTATACGTTATACGTTACTCGTTATACGTAATATGTAATACGTTTTACGTTATAAGTTATACGTTATACGTTATACGTTATACGTTATTCGTTGTACGTTATACGTTATACGTTATACGTTATACGTTATACGTTATACGTTATACGGTATACGTTATGCGTTATACGTTATACGTTATACGTTATACGTTATACGTTATACGTTTTACGTTATACGTTATACGTTATACGTTATACGTTATACGTTATACGTTGTACGTTATACTTTGTACGTTATACGTTATACGTTATACGTTACTCGTTATACGTAATATGTAATACGTTTTACGTTATAAGTTATACGTTATACGTTATACGTTATACGTTATACGTTATACGTTATACGTTATACGTTATACGTTATACGTTATACGTTATACGTTATACGGTATACGTTATGCGTTATACGTTATACGTTATACGTTATACGTTATATGTTATACGTAAACGTTATACGTTATACGTTATACGTTATACGTTATACGATATACGTTATACGTTATACGTTGTACGTTATACGTTATACGTTATACGTTATACGTTATACGTTATACGTTATACGTTATACGTTATACGTTATACGTTATACGTTATTCGTTATACGTTATACGTTATACGTTATACCTTATACGTTATACGTTATACGTTTTACGTTATACGTTATACGTTATACGTTATACATTATACGTTATACGTTATACGTTATACGTTATACGTTATTCGTTGTACGTTATACGTTATACGTTATACGTTATACGTTATACGTTATACGTTACTCGTTATACGTTATACGTTATACGTTATACGTTACACGTTATACGTTATACGTTATACGTTATACGTTATACGTTATACGTTATACGTTATACGTTTTACGTTATACGTTATACGTTATACGTTATACGTTATACGTTATACGTTATACGTTATACGTTATACGTTATACGTTATACGTTATACGTTATACGTTATACGTTATACGTTATACGTTATACGTTTGACGTTATACGTTTGACGTTATACGCTATACGGTATACGTTATGCGTTATTCGCTATACGTTATGCGTTATAGGATATACGTTATGCATTATAGGATATACGTTATACGTGATACGTTGTACGTTATACGTTATACGTTATACGTTATACGTTATACGTTATACGTTAAACGTTATACGTTATACGTTATACGTTATACGATATACGTTATACGTTATACGTTATACGTTATACGTTATACGTTATACGTTATACGTTATACGTTATACGTTATACGTTATACGTTATACGTTAAACGTTATACGTTATACGTTATACGTTATACGTTAAACGTTATACGTTATACGTTATACGTTATACGTTATACGATATACGTTATACGTTAAACGTTGTACGTTATAGGTTGTACGTTATACGTTATACGTTAAACGTTATACGTTATACGTTATACGTTATACGTTATACGTTATACGTTATACGTTATACGTTATACGTCATACGTTAGACGTTATAGGTTATACGTAATACGTAATACGTTATACGTTATACGTTATAGGTTACACGTTATACGTTATACGTTAAACGTTATACGTTATACGTTATACGTTATACGTTGTACGTTATACTTTGTACGTTATACGTTATACGTTATACGTTACTCGTTATACGTAATATGTAATACGTTTTACGTTATAAGTTATACGTTATACGTTATACGTTATACGTTATACGTTATACGTTATACGTTATACGTTATACGTTATACGTTATACGTTATACGGTATACGTTATGCGTTATACGTTATACGTTATACGTTATACGTTATACGTTAAACGTTATACGTTATACGTTATACGTTATACGTTATACGATATACGTTATACGTTATACGTTGTACGTTATACGTTATACGTTATACGTTATACGTTATACGTTATGCGTTATACGTTATACGTTATACGTTATACGTTATTCGTTACACGTTATACGTTATACGTTATACGTTATACGTTATACGTTATACGTTTTACGTTATACGTTATACGTTATACGTTATACATTATACGTTATACGTTATACGTTATACGTTATACGTTATTCGTTGTACGTTATACGTTATACGTTATACGTTATACGTTATACGTTATACGTTACTCGTTATACGTTATACGTTATACGTTATACGTTAAACGTTATACGTTATACGTTATACGTTATACGTTATACGTTATACGTTATACGTTATACGTTATACGTTATACGTTATACGTTATACGTTATACGTTATACGTTATTCGTTGTACGTTATACGTTATACGTTATACGTTATACGTTATACGTTATACGTTACTCGTTATACGTTATACGTTATACGTTATGCGTTATACGTTATACGTTTTACGTTATACGTTATACGTTATACGTTATACATTATACGTTATACGTTATACGTTATACGTTATACGTTATTCGTTGTACGTTATACGTTATACGTTATACGTTATACGTTATAGGGTATACGTTACTCGTTATACGTTATACGTTATACGTTATACTTTAAACGTTATACGTTATACGTTATACGTTATACGTTATACGTTATACGTTATACGTTATACGTTATACGTTATACGTTGTACGTTATACGTTATACGTTATACGTTATACGTTATACGTTATACGTTATACGTTATACGTTATACGTTATACGTTATACGTTATACGTTATACGTTATACGTTTGACGTTATACGCTATACGGTATACGTTATGCGTTATGCGCTATACGTTATGCGTTATAGGATATACGTTATGCATTATAGGATATACGTTATACGTGATACGTTGTACGTTATACGTTATACGTTATACGTTATACGTTATACGTTATACGTTATACGTTATACGTTATACGTTATACGTTGTACGTTATGCGTTAAACATTGTACGTTATACGATATACGTTATCCGTTATACGTTATGCGTTATAGCATATACCTTATTCGTTATACGTTATACGTTATACGTTATACGTTATACGTTATACGTTATACGTTATACGTTATACGTTATACGTTATACGTTATACGTTATACGTTATACGTTATACGTTATACGTTATACGTTATACGTTATACGTTATACGTTATACGTTATACGTTATACGTTATACGTTATACGTTATACGTTATACGTTAAACGTTATACGTTATACGTTATACGTTATACGATATACGTTATACGTTAAACGTTGTACGTTATACGTTATAAGTTATACGTTATACGTTATACGTTATACGTAATACGTTATACGTTGTACGTTATACTTTGTACGTTATACGTTATACGTTATACGTTACTCGTTATACGTAATATGTAATACATTTTACGTTATAAGTTATACGTTATACGTTATACGTTATACGTTATACGTTATACGTTATACGTTATACGTTATACGTTATACGTTATACGTTATACGGTATACGTTATGCGTTATACGTTATACGTTATACGTTATATGTTATACGTAAACGTTATACGTTATACGTTATACGTTATACGTTATACGATATACGTTATACGTTATACGTTGTACGTTATACGTTATACGTTATACGTTATACGTTATACGTTATACGTTATACGTTATACGTTATACGTTATACGTTATACGTTATTCGTTATACGTTATACGTTATACGTTATACCTTATACGTTATACGTTATACGTTTTACGTTATACGTTATACGTTATACGTTATACATTATACGTTATACGTTATACGTTATACGTTATACGTTATTCGTTGTACGTTATACGTTATACGTTATACGTTATACGTTATACGTTATACGTTACTCGTTATACGTTATACGTTATACGTTATACGTTAAACGTTATACGTTATACGTTATACGTTATACGTTATACGTTATACGTTATACGTTATACGTTATACGTTATACGTTATACGTTATACGTTATACGTTATACGTTATACGTTATACGTTATTCGTTGTACGTTATACGTTATACGTTATACGTTATACGTTGTACGTTATACGTTATACGTTATACGTTACTCGTTATACGTTATACGTTATACGTTATACGTTATACGTTATACGTTATACGTTATACGTTATACGTTACTCGTTATACGTAATATGTAATACGTTTTACGTTATAAGTTATACGTTATACGTTATACGTTATACGTTATACGTTATACGTTATACGTTATACGTTATACGTTATACGTTATACGTTATACGTTATACGGTATACGTTATGCGTTATACGTTATACGTTATACGTTATACGTTATACGTTATACGTTTTACGTTTTACGTTATACGTTATACGTTATACGATATACGTTATACGTTATACGTTATGCGTTATAGGATATACGTTATACGTTATACGTTATACGTTATACGTTATACGTTATACGTTATACGTTATACGTTATACGTTATACGTTATACGTTATACGTTATACGTTGTACGTTATACGTTCTACGTTATACGTTATACGTTATGCGTTATACGCTATACGTTATGCGTTATAGGTCATACCTTATACGTGTTACGTCATACGTTATACGTTATACGTTATACGTTATTCGTTATACGTTATACGTTATACGTTATACGTTATACGTTATACGTTATACGTTATACGTTATACGTTATACGTTATACGTTATACGTTATACGTTATACGTTATACGTTATACGTTATACGTTATACGTTATACGTTATACGTTATACGTTATACGTTATACGTTATACGTTATACGTTATACGTTATACGTTATACGTTATACGTTAAACGTTATACGTTATACGTTATACGTTAGACGATATACGTTATACGTTAAACGTTGTACGTTATAGGTTGTACGTTATACGTTATACGTTAAACGTTATACGTTATACGTTATACGTTATACGTTATACGTTATACGTTATACGTTATACGTTATACATCATACGTTAGACGTTATAGGTTATACGTAATACGTAATACGTTATACGTTATACGTTATAGGTTACACGTTATACGTTATACGTTATAGGTTATAAGTTATACGTTATACGTTATACGTTATACGTTATACGTTATACGTTATACGTTATACGTTATACGTTATACGTTATACGTTATACGTTATACGTTATACGTTATACGTTATACGTTATACGTTATACGTTATACGTTATACGTTATACGTTATACGTTATACGTTATACGTTATACGTTATACGTTATACGTTATACGTTATACGTTATACGTTATACGTTATACGTTATACGTTATACGTTATACGTTATACGTTATACGTTATACGTTATACGTTATACGTTATACGTTACACGTTATAAGTTATACGTTATACGTTATACGTTATACGATATACGTTATACATTATGCGTTATACGCTATACGTAATGCGTTATAGGTCACACCTTATACGTGATACGTCATACGCTATACGTTATACGTGATACGTTATACGTTATACGTTATACGTTATACGTTATACGTTGTACGTTATACGTTAAACGTTAGACGTTATATGTTATACGTTATACGTTGTACGTTATACGTTATATGTAATATGTAATACGTTATACGTTATACGCTATACGTTATACGTTACACGTTATACGTTATACGTTATGCGTTATACGTTATGCGTTATACGTTATACGTTATACGTTATACGTTATACGTTAAACGTTATACGTCATACGTTATACGTTATACGTTATACGTTATACGTTATACGTTATACGTTATACGTTAAACGTTATACGTTATACGTTATACGTTATACGTTATACGTTATACGTTATACGTTATACGTTATACGTTATACGTTATACGTTATACGTTATACGTTATACGTTATACGTTATTCGTTGTACGTTATACGTTATACGTTATACGTTATACGTTATACGTTATACGTTACTCGTTATACGTTATACGTTATACGTTATACGTTATACGTTATACGTTATACGTTATACGTTATACGTTACTCGTTATACGTAATATGTAATACGTTTTACGTTATAAGTTATACGTTATACGTTATACGTTATACGTTATACGTTATACGTTTTACGTTATACGTTATACGTTATACGTTATACATTATACGTTATACGTTATACGTTATACGTTATACGTTATTCGTTGTACGTTATACGTTATACGTTATACGTTATACGTTATACGTTATACGTTACTCGTTATACGTTATACGTTATACGTTATACGTTAAACGTTATACGTTATACGTTATACGTTATACGTTATACGTTATACGTTATACGTTATACGTTATACGTTATACGTTATACGTTATACGTTATACGTTATACGTTATTCGTTGTACGTTATACGTTATACGTTATACGTTATACGTTATACGTTATACGTTATACGTTATACGGTATACGTTATGCGTTATACGTTATACGTTATTAGTTATACGTTATACGTTATACGTTTTACGTTTTACGTTATACGTTATACGTTATACGATATACGTTATACGTTATACGTTATGCGTTATAGGATATACGTTATACGTTATACGTTATACGTTACACGTTATACGTTATACGTTATACGTTATACGTTATACGTTATACGTTATACGTTATACGTTATACGTTGTACGTTATACGTTATACGTTATACGTTATACGTTATACGTTATACGTTATACGTTATACGTTATACGTTATACGTTATACGTTTGACGTTATACGCTATACGGTATACGTTATGCGTTATTCGCTATACGTTATGCGTTATAGGATATACGTTATGCATTATAGGATATACGTTATACGTGATACGTTGTACGTTATACGTTATACGTTATACGTTATACGTTATACGTTATACGTTATACGTTATACGTTATACGTTATACGTTATACGTTATACGTTATACGTTATACGTTATACGTTATACGTTATACGTTATACGTTATACGTTATACGTTATACGTTATACGTTATACGTTATACGTTATACGTTATACGTTATACGTTATACGTTATACGTTATACGTTATACGTTTGACGTTATACGCTATACGGTATACGTTATGCGTTATTCGCTATACGTTATGCGTTATAGGATATACGTTATGCATTATAGGATATACGTTATACGTGATACGTTGTACGTTATACGTTATACGTTATACGTTATACGTTATACGTTATACGTTATACGTTATACGTTATACGTTATACGTTGTACGTTATGCGTTAAACATTATACGTTATACGATATACGTTATCCGTTATACGTTATGCGTTATAGCATATACCTTATTCGTTATACGTTATACGTTATACGCTATACGTTATACGTTATACGTTATACGTTATACGTTATACGTTATACGTTATACGTTATACGTTATACGTTATACGTTATACGTTATACGTTATACGTTATACGTTATACGTTATACGTTATACGTTATACGTTATACGTTATACGTTATACGTTATACGTTATACGTTATACGTTATACGTTATACGTTATGCGTTATACGCTATACGTTATGCGTTATAGGTCATACCTTATACGTGTTACGTCATACGTTATACGTTATACGTTATACGTTATTCGTTATACGTTATACGTTATACATCATACGTTAGACGTTATAGGTTATACGTAATACGTAATACGTTATACGTTATACGTTATACGTTATACGTTATACGTTAAACGTTATACGTTATACGTTATACGTTAGACGATATACGTTATACGTTAAACGTTGTACGTTATAGGTTGTACGTTATACGTTATACGTTAAACGTTATACGTTATACGTTATACGTTATACGTTATACGTTATACGTTATACGTTATACGTTATACATCATACGTTAGACGTTATAGGTTATACGTAATACGTAATACGTTATACGTTATACGTTATAGGTTACACGTTATACGTTATACGTTATAGGTTATAAGTTATACGTTATACGTTATACGTTATACGTTATACGTTATACGTTATACGTTATACGTTATACGTTATACGTTATACGTTATACGTTATACGTTATACGTTATACGTTATACGTTATACGTTATACGTTATACGTTATACGTTATACGTTATACGTTATACGTTATACGTTATACGTTATACGTTATACGTTATACGTTATACGTTATACGTTATACGTTATACGTTATACGTTATACGTTATACGTTATACGTTATACGTTATACGTTATACGTTATACGTTATACGTTATACGTTACACGTTATAAGTTATACGTTATACGTTATACGTTATACGATATACGTTATACATTATGCGTTATACGCTATACGTAATGCGTTATAGGTCACACCTTATACGTGATACGTCATACGCTATACGTTATACGTGATACGTTATACGTTATACGTTATACGTTATACGTTATGCGTTATACGTTATACGTTATACGTTATACGTTATACGTTAAACGTTATACGTCATACGTTATACGTTATACGTTATACGTTATACGTTATACGTTATACGTTATACGTTATACGTTATACGTTATACGTTATACGTTATACGTTATACGTTATACGTTATACGTTATACGTTATACGTTATACGTTATACGTTATACGTTATACGTTATACGTTATACGTTATACGTTATACGTTATACGTTATACGTTATACGTTATACGTTATACGTTTGACGTTATACGCTATACGGTATACGTTATGCGTTATTCGCTATACGTTATGCGTTATAGGATATACGTTATGCATTATAGGATATACGTTATACGTGATACGTTGTACGTTATACGTTATACGTTATACGTTATACGTTATACGTTATACGTTATACGTTATACGTTATACGTTATACGTTGTACGTTATGCGTTAAACATTATACGTTATACGATATACGTTATCCGTTATACGTTATGCGTTATAGCATATACCTTATTCGTTATACGTTATACGTTATACGCTATACGTTATACGTTATACGTTATACGTTATACGTTATACGTTATACGTTATACGTTATACGTTATACGTTATACGTTATACGTTATACGTTATACGTTATACGTTATACGTTATACGTTATACGTTATACGTTATACGTTATACGTTATACGTTATACGTTATACGTTATACGTTATGCGTTATACGCTATACGTTATGCGTTATAGGTCATACCTTATACGTGTTACGTCATACGTTATACGTTATACGTTATACGTTATTCGTTATACGTTATACGTTATACATCATACGTTAGACGTTATAGGTTATACGTAATACGTAATACGTTATACGTTATACGTTATACGTTATACGTTATACGTTAAACGTTATACGTTATACGTTATACGTTAGACGATATACGTTATACGTTAAACGTTGTACGTTATAGGTTGTACGTTATACGTTATACGTTAAACGTTATACGTTATACGTTATACGTTATACGTTATACGTTATACGTTATACGTTATACGTTATACATCATACGTTAGACGTTATAGGTTATACGTAATACGTAATACGTTATACGTTATACGTTATAGGTTACACGTTATACGTTATACGTTATAGGTTATAAGTTATACGTTATACGTTATACGTTATACGTTATACGTTATACGTTATACGTTATACGTTATACGTTATACGTTATACGTTATACGTTATACGTTATACGTTATACGTTATACGTTATACGTTATACGTTATACGTTATACGTTATACGTTATACGTTATACGTTATACGTTATACGTTATACGTTATACGTTATACGTTATACGTTATACGTTATACGTTATACGTTATACGTTATACGTTATACGTTATACGTTATACGTTATACGTTATACGTTATACGTTATACGTTATACGTTACACGTTATAAGTTATACGTTATACGTTATACGTTATACGATATACGTTATACATTATGCGTTATACGCTATACGTAATGCGTTATAGGTCACACCTTATACGTGATACGTCATACGCTATACGTTATACGTGATACGTTATACGTTATACGTTATACGTTATACGTTATGCGTTATACGTTATACGTTATACGTTATACGTTATACGTTAAACGTTATACGTCATACGTTATACGTTATACGTTATACGTTATACGTTATACGTTATACGTTATACGTTATACGTTATACGTTATACGTTATACGTTATACGTTATACGTTATACGTTATACGTTATACGTTATACGTTATACGTTATACGTTATACGTTATACGTTATACGTTATACGTTATACGTTATACGTTATACGTTATACGTTAAACGTTATACGTTATACGTTATACGTTATACGTTATACGTTATACGTTATACGTTATACGTTATACGTTATACGTTATACGTTATACGTTATACGTTATACGTTAAACGTTATACGTTATACGTTATACGTTAGACGATATACGTTATACGTTAAACGTTGTACGTTATAGGTTGTACGTTATACGTTATACGTTAAACGTTATACGTTATACGTTATACGTTATACGTTATACGTTATACGTTATACGTTATACGTTATACATCATACGTTAGACGTTATAGGTTATACGTAATACGTAATACGTTATACGTTATACGTTATAGGTAACACGTTATACGTTATACGTTATAGGTTATAAGTTATACGTTATACGTTATACGTTATACGTTATACGTTATACGTTATACGTTATACGTTATACGTTATACGTTATACGTTATACGTTATACGTTATACGTTATACGTTATACGTTATACGTTATACGTTATACGTTATACGTTATACGTTATACGTTATACGTTATACGTTATACGTTATACGTTATACGTTATACGTTATACGTTATACGTTATACGTTATACGTTATACGTTATACGTTATACGTTATACGTTATACGTTATACGTTATACGTTATACGTTATACGTTATACGTTATACGTTATACGTTATACGTTATACGTTATACGTTATACGTTATACGTTACACGTTATAAGTTATACGTTATACGTTATACGTTATACGATATACGTTATACATTATGCGTTATACGCTATACGTAATGCGTTATAGGTCACACCTTATACGTGATACGTCATACGCTATACGTTATACGTGATACGTTATACGTTATACGTTATACGTTATACGTTATACGTTGTACGTTATACGTTAAACGTTAGACGTTATATGTTATACGTTATACGTTGTACGTTATACGTTATATGTAATATGTAATACGTTATACGTTATACGCTATACGTTATACGTTACACGTTATACGTTATACGTTATGCGTTATACGTTATGCGTTATACGTTATACGTTAAACGTTATACGTTATACGTTAAACGTTATACGTCATACGTTATACGTTATACGTTATACGTTATACGTTATACGTTATACGTTATACGTTAAACGTTATACGTTATACGTTATACGTTATACGTTATACGTTATACGTTATACGTTATACGTTATACGTTATACGTTATACGTTATACGTTATACGTTATACGTTATACGTTATTCGTTGTACGTTATACGTTATACGTTATACGTTATACGTTATACGTTATACGTTACTCGTTATACGTTATACGTTATACGTTATACGTTATACGTTATACGTTATACGTTATACGTTATACGTTACTCGTTATACGTAATATGTAATACGTTTTACGTTATAAGTTATACGTTATACGTTATACGTTATACGTTATACGTTATACGTTTTACGTTATACGTTATACGTTATACGTTATACGTTATACGTTGTACGTTATACGTTATACGTTATACGTTATTCGTTGTACGTTATACGTTATACGTTATACGTTATACGTTATACGTTATACGTTACTCGTTATACGTTATACGTTATACGTTATACGTTAAACGTTATACGTTATACGTTATACGTTATACGTTATACGTTATACGTTATACGTTATACGTTATACGTTATACGTTATACGTTATACGTTATACGTTATACGTTATTCGTTGTACGTTATACGTTATACGTTATACGTTATACGTTATACGTTATACGTTATACGTTATACGGTATACGTTATGCGTTATACGTTATACGTTATACGTTATACGTTATACGTTATACGTTTTACGTTTTACGTTATACGTTATACGTTATACGATATACGTTATACGTTATACGTTATGCGTTATAGGATATACGTTATACGTTATACGTTATACGTTACACGTTATACGTTATACGTTATACGTTATACGTTATACGTTATACGTTATACGTTATACGTTATACGTTGTACGTTATACGTTATACGTTATACGTTATACGTTATACGTTATACGTTATACGTTATACGTTATACGTTATACGTTATACGTTTGACGTTATACGCTATACGGTATACGTTATGCGTTATTCGCTATACGTTATGCGTTATAGGATATACGTTATGCATTATAGGATATACGTTATACGTGATACGTTGTACGTTATACGTTATACGTTATACGTTATACGTTATACGTTATACGTTATACGTTATACGTTATACGTTATACGTTATACGTTATACGTTATACGTTATACGTTATACGTTATACGTTAAACGTTATACGTTATACGTTATACGTTATACGTTATACGTTATACGTTATACGTTATACGTTATACGTTATACGTTATACGTTATACGTTATACGTTATACGTTATACGTTTGACGTTATACGCTATACGGTATACGTTATGCGTTATTCGCTATACGTTATGCGTTATAGGATATACGTTATGCATTATAGGATATACGTTATACGTGATACGTTGTACGTTATACGTTATACGTTATACGTTATACGTTATACGTTATACGTTATACGTTATACGTTATACGTTATACGTTGTACGTTATGCGTTAAACATTATACGTTATACGATATACGTTATCCGTTATACGTTATGCGTTATAGCATATACCTTATTCGTTATACGTTATACGTTATACGCTATACGTTATACGTTATACGTTATACGTTATACGTTATACGTTATACGTTATACGTTATACGTTATACGTTATACGTTATACGTTATACGTTATACGTTATACGTTATACGTTATACGTTATACGTTATACGTTATACGTTATACGTTATACGTTATACGTTATACGTTATACGTTATACGTTATGCGTTATACGCTATACGTTATGCGTTATAGGTCATACCTTATACGTGTTACGTCATACGTTATACGTTATACGTTATACGTTATTCGTTATACGTTATACGTTATACGTTATACGTTATACGTTATACGTTATACGTTATACGTTATACGTTATACGTTATACGTTTGACGTTATACGCTATACGGTATACGTTATGCGTTATTCGCTATACGTTATGCGTTATAGGATATACGTTATGCATTATAGGATATACGTTATACGTGATACGTTGTACGTTATACGTTATACGTTATACGTTATACGTTATACGTTATACGTTATACGTTATACGTTATACGTTATACGTTATACGTTGTACGTTATGCGCTAAACATTATACGTTATACGATATACGTTATCCGTTATACGTTATGCGTTATAGCATATACCTTATTCGTTATACGTTATACGTTATACGTTATACGTTATACGTTATACGTTATACGTTATACGTTATACGTTATACGTTATACGTTATACGTTATACGTTATACGTTATACGTTATACGTTATACGTTATACGTTATACGTTATACGTTATACGTTATACGTTATACGTTATACGTTATACGTTATACGTTTTACGTTATACGTTAAACGTTATACGTTATACGTTATACGTTATACGATATACGTTATACGTTAAACGTTGTACGTTATACGTTATAAGTTATACGTTATACGTTATACGTTATACGTTATACGTTATACGTTGTACGTTATACTTTGTACGTTATACGTTATACGTTATACGTTACTCGTTATACGTAATATGTAATACGTTATACGTTATACGTTATACGTTATACATTATACGTTATACGTTATACGTTATACGTTATACGTTATTCGTTGTACGTTATACGTTATACGTTATACGTTATACGTTATACGTTATACGTTATACGTTACTCGTTATACGTTATACGTTATACGTTATACGTTAAACGTTATACGTTATACGTTATACGTTATACGTTATACGTTATACGTTATACGTTATACGTTGTACGTTATACTTTGTACGTTATACGTTATACGTTATACGTTACTCGTTATACGTAATATGTAATACGTTTTACGTTATAAGTTATTCGTTGTACGTTATACGTTATACGTTATACGTTATACGTTATACGTTATACGTTACTCGTTATACGTTATACGTTATACGTTATACGTTAAACGTTATACGTTATACGTTATACGTTATACGTTATACGTTATACGTTATACGTCATACGTTATACGTTATACGTTATACGTTATACGTTATACGATATACGTTATACGTTAAACGTTGTACGTTATACGTTATAAGTTATACGTTATACGTTATACGTTATACGTTATACGTTATACGTTGTACGTTATACTTTGTACGTTATACGTTATACGTTATACGTTATACGTTATACGTTATACGTTATACGTTATACGTTTGACGTTATACGCTATACGGTATACGTTATGCGTTATTCGCTATACGTTATGCGTTATAGGATATACGTTATGCATTATAGGATATACGTTATACGTGATACGTTGTACGTTATACGTTATACGTTATACGTTATACGTTATACGTTATACGTTATACGTTATACGTTATACGTTATACGTTGTACGTTATGCGTTAAACATTATACGTTATACGATATACGTTATCCGTTATACGTTATGCGTTATAGCATATACCTTATTCGTTATACGTTATACGTTATACGTTATACGTTATACGTTATACGTTATACGTTATACGTTATGCGTTATACGCTATACGTTATGCGTTATAGGTCATACCTTATACGTGTTACGTCATACGTTATACGTTATACGTTATACGTTATTCGTTATACGTCATACGTTATACGTTATACGTTATACGTTATACGTTATACGTTATACGTTATACGTTATACGCTATACGTTTGACGTTATACGCTATACGGTATACGTTATGCGTTATTCGCTATACGTTATGCGTTATAGGATATACGTTATGCATTATAGGATATACGTTATACGTGATACGTTGTACGTTATACGTTATACGTTATACGTTATACGTTATACGTTATACGTTATACGTTATACGTTATACGTTATACGTTGTACGTTATGCGTTAAACATTATACGTTATACGATATACGTTATCCGTTATACGTTATGCGTTATAGCATATACCTTATTCGTTATACGTTATACGTTATACGTTATACGTTATACGTTATACGTTATACGTTATACGTTATACGTTATACGTTATACGTTATACGTTATACGTTATACGTTATACGTTATACGTTATACGTTTTACGTTATACGTTATACGTTATACGTTATACGTTATACGTTATACGTTATACGTTATACGTTATACGTTATACGTTATACGTTATACGTTATACGTTAAACGTTATACGTTATACGTTATACGTTATACGATATACGTTATACGTTATACGTTATGCGTTATACGCTATACGTTATGCGTTATAGGTCATACCTTATACGTGTTACGTCATACGTTATACGTTATACGTTATACGTTATTCGTTATACGTTATACGTTATACGTTATACGTTATACGTTATACGTTATACGTTATACGTTATACGTTATACGTTATACGTTTGACGTTATACGCTATACGGTATACGTTATGCGTTATTCGCTATACGTTATGCGTTATAGGATATACGTTATGCATTATAGGATATACGTTATACGTGATACGTTGTACGTTATACGTTATACGTTATACGTTATACGTTATACGTTATACGTTATACGTTATACGTTATACGTTATACGTTATACGTTGTACGTTATGCGCTAAACATTATACGTTATACGATATACGTTATCCGTTATACGTTATGCGTTATAGCATATACCTTATTCGTTATACGTTATACGTTATACGTTATACGTTATACGTTATACGTTATACGTTTATACGTTATACGTTATAACGTTATACGTTATACGTTATACGTTATACGTTATACGTTATACGTTATACGTTATTCGTTATACGTTATACGTTATACTTATACTTTATACGTTATACGTTATACTTATACGTTTTACGTTATACGTTAAACGTTATACGTTATACGTTATACGTTATACGATATACGTTATACGTTAAACGTTGTACGTTATACGTTATAAGTTATACGTTATACGTTATACGTTATACGTTATACGTTATACGTTGTACGTATACTTTGTACGTTATACGTTATACGTTTATACGTTACTCGTTATACGTAATATGTAATACGTTATACGTTATACGTTATTACGTTATACATTATACGTTATACGTTATACGTTATACGTTATACGTTATTCGTTGTACGTTATACGTTTATACGTTATACGTTATACGTTATACGTTATACGTTATACGTTACTCGTTATACGTTATACGTATACGTTATACGTTAAACGTTATACGTTATACGTTATACGTTATACGTTATACGTTATACGTTATACGTTATACGTTGTACGTTATACTTTGTACGTTATACGTTATACGTTATACGTTACTCGTTATACGTAATATGTAATACGTTTTTACGTTATAAGTTATTCGTTGTACGTTATACGTTATACGTTATACGTTATACGTTTATACGTTATACGTTACTCGTTATACGTTATACGTTATACGTTATACGTTAAACGTTATACGTTATACGTTATACGTTATACGTTATACGTTATACGTCTACTACGTCATAGTATCGTTATAGTATCCGTTATACGTTATACGATATTACGATTATACGTTAAACGTTGTACGTTATACGTTATAAGTTATACGTTATACGTTATACGTTATACGTTATACGTTATACGTTGTACGTTATACTTTGTACGTTATACGTTTATACGTTATACGTTATACGTTATACGTTATACGTTATACGTTATACGTTTGACGTTATACGCTATACGGTATACGTTATGCGTTATTCGCTATACGTTATGCGTTATAGGATATACGTTATGCATTATAGGATATACGTTATACGTGATACGTTGTACGTTATACGTTATACGTTATACGTTATACGTTATACGTTATACGTTATACGTTATACGTTATACGTTATACGTTGTACGTTATGCGTTAAACATTATACGTTATACGATATACGTTATCCGTTATACGTTATGCGTTATAGCATATACCTTATTCGTTATACGTTATACGTTATACGTTATACGTTATACGTTATACGTTATACGTTATACGTTATACGTTATACGTTATACGTTATACGTTATACGTTATACGTTATACGTTATACGTTATACGTTATACGTTATACGTTATACGTTATACGTTAAACGTTATACGTTATACGTTATACGTTATACGTTATACGTTATACGTTATACGTTATACGTTAAACGTTATACGTTATACGTTATACGTTATACGATATACGTTATACGTTAAACGTTGTACGTTATACGTTATAAGTTATACGTTATACGTTATACGTTATACGTTATACGTTATACGTTGTACGTTATACTTTGTACGTTATACGTTATACGTTATACGTTACTCGTTATACGTAATATGTAATACGTTTTACGTTATAAGTTATACGTTATACGTTATACGTTATACGTTATACGTTATACGTTATACGTTATACGTTATACGTTATACGTTATACGTTATACGTTATACGGTATACGTTATGCGTTATACGTTATGCGTTATACGTTATACGTTATACGTAAACGTTATACGTTATACGTTATACGTTATACGTTATACGATATACGTTATACGTTATACGTTGTACGTTATACGTTATACGTTATACGTTATACGTTATACGTTATACGTTATACGTTATACGTTATACGTTATACGTTATTCGTTATACGTTATACGTTATACGTTATACCTTATACGTTATGCGTTATACGTTTTACGTTATACGTTATACGTTATACGTTATACATTATTCGTTATACGTTATACGTTATACGTTATACGTTATTCGTTGTACGTTATACGTTATACGTTATACGTTATACGTTATACGTTATACGTTACTCGTTATACGTTATACGTTATACGTTATACGTTAAACGTTATACGTTATACGTTATACGTTATACGTTATACGTTATACGTTATACGTTATACGTTATACGTTATACGTTATACGTTATACGTTATACGTTACACGTTATTCGTTGTACGTTATACGTTATACGTTATACGTTATACGTTGTACGTTATACGTTATACGTTATACGTTACTCGTTATACGTTATACGTTATACGTTATACGTTATACGTTATACGTTATACGTTATACGTTATACGTTACTCGTTATACGTAATATGTAATACGTTTTACGTTATAAGTTATACGTTATACGTTATACGTTATACGTTATACGTTATACGTTATACGTTATACGTTATACGTTATACGTTATACGTTATACGTTATACGTTATACGTTATACGTTATACGTTATACGTTATACGTTATACGTTATACGTTATGCGTTATACGCTATACGTTATGCGTTATAGGTCATACCTTATACGTGTTACGTCATACGTTATACGTTATACGTTATACGTTATTCGTTATACGTCATACGTTATACGTTATACGTTATACGTTATACGTTATACGTTATACGTTATACGTTATACGCTATACGTTTGACGTTATACGCTATACGGTATACGTTATGCGTTATTCGCTATACGTTATGCGTTATAGGATATACGTTATGCATTATAGGATATACGTTATACGTGATACGTTGTACGTTATACGTTATACGTTATACGTTATACGTTATACGTTATACGTTATACGTTATACGTTATACGTTATACGTTGTACGTTATGCGTTAAACATTATACGTTATACGATATACGTTATCCGTTATACGTTATGCGTTATAGCATATACCTTATTCGTTATACGTTATACGTTATACGTTATACGTTATACGTTATACGTTATACGTTATACGTTATACGTTATACGTTATACGTTATACGTTATACGTTATACGTTATACGTTATACGTTATACGTTTTACGTTATACGTTATACGTTATACGTTATACGTTATACGTTATACGTTATACGTTATACGTTATACGTTATACGTTATACGTTATACGTTATACGTTAAACGTTATACGTTATACGTTATACGTTATACGATATACGTTATACGTTAAACGTTGTACGTTATACGTTATAAGTTATACGTTATACGTTATACGTTATACGTTATACGTTATACGTTGTACGTTATACTTTGTACGTTATACGTTATACGTTATACGTTACTCGTTATACGTAATATGTAATACGTTTTACGTTATAAGTTATACGTTATACGTTATACGTTATACGTTATACGTTATACGTTATACGTTATACGTTATACGTTATACGTTATACGTTATACGTTATACGTTATACGGTATACGTTATGCGATATACGTTATGTGTTATACGTTATACGTTATACGTAAACGTTATACGTTATACGTTATACGTTATACGTTATACGATATACGTTATACGTTATACGTTGTACGTTATACGTTATACGTTATACGTTATACGTTATACGTTATACGTTATACGTTATACGTTATACGTTATACGTTATTCGTTATACGTTATACGTTATACGTTATACCTTATACGTTATGCGTTATACGTTTTACGTTATACGTTATACGTTATACGTTATACATTATTCGTTATACGTTATACGTTATACGTTATACGTTATTCGTTGTACGTTATACGTTATACGTTATACGTTATACGTTATACGTTATACGTTACTCGTTATACGTTATACGTTATACGTTATACGTTAAACGTTATACGTTATACGTTATACGTTATACGTTATACGTTATACGTTATACGTTATACGTTATACGTTATACGTTATACGTTATACGTTATACGTTATACGTTATTCGTTGTACGTTATACGTTATACGTTATACGTTATACGTTGTACGTTATACGTTATACGTTATACGTTACTCGTTATACGTTATACGTTATACGTTATACGTTATACGTTATACGTTATACGTTATACGTTATACGTTACTCGTTATACGTAATATGTAATACGTTTTACGTTATAAGTTATACGTTATACGTTATACGTTATACGTTATACGTTATACGTTATACGTTATACGTTATACGTTATACGTTATACGTTATACGTTATACGTTATACGTTATACGGTATACGTTATGCGTTATACGTTATACGTTATACGTTATACGTTATACGTTATACGTTTTACGTTTTACGTTATACGTTATACGTTATACGATATACGTTATACGTTATACGTTATGCGTTATAGGATATACGTTATACGTTATACGTTATACGTTATACGTTGTACGTTATGCGTCATACGTTATACGTTATACGTTATACGTTATACATTATACGTTATACGTTATACGTTATACGTTATACGTTATTCGTTATACGTTATACGTTATACGTTATACGTTATACGTTATACGTTATACGTTATACGTTACTCGTTATACGTAATATGTAATACGTTATACGTTTTACGTTATACGTTATACGTTATACGTTATACGTTATACGTTATACGTTGTACGTTATACGTTGTACGTTATACGTTGTACGTTATACGTTGTACGTTATACGTTATACGTTATACGTTATACGTTATACGTTATACGTTATACGTTACACGTTATACGTTATACGTAGTACGTTTTACATTATACGTTATACGTTAAACGTTATACGTTATACGTTATACGTTATACGTTATACGTTATACGTTATACGTTATACGTTATACGTTATACGTTATACGTTATACGTTATACGTTATACGTTATACGTTATAAGTTATGCGTTATACGTTATACGTTATAGGTCATACCTTATACGTGATACGTCATACGTTATACGTTATACGTTATACGTTATTCGTTATACGTTATACGTTATACGTTATACGTTATACGTTATACGTTATACGTTATACGTTATACGTTATACGTTATACGTTATACGTTATACGTTATACGTTATACGTTATACGTTATACGTTAAACGTTATACGTAATACGTTATACGTTATACGTTATACGCTATACGTTATACGTTGTACGTTATGCGTTATACGTTATGCGTTATACGTTACACGTTATACGTTATACGTTGTACGTTATACGTTATACGTTATACGTTATACGTTATTCGTTATACGTTATACGTTATACGTTATACGTTATACGTTATACGTTATACGTTGTACGTTATACGTTATACGTTAAACGTTATACGTTATACGTTATACGTTAAACGTTATACGTTATACGTTATACGTTATACGCTATACGTTATACGTTATACGTTATACGTTATACGTTATACGTTATACGTTATACGTTATACGTTATACGTTATACGTTATACGTTATACGTTATACGTTATACGTTATACGTTATACGGTATACGTTATGCGTTATACGTTATACGTTATACGTTATACGTTATACGTTATACGTTATACGTTGTACGTTATACGTTGTACGTTATACGTTGTACGTTATACGTTATACGTTATACGTTATACGTTATACGTTGTACGTTATACGTTGTACGTTATACGTTATACGTTATACGTTATACGTTATACGTTATACGTTATACGTTATACGTTATACGTTATACGTTATACGTTATACGTTATACGTTATACGTTATACGTTATACGTTATACGTTATACGTTATACGTTATACGTTATACGTTATACGTTATACGTTATACGTTATACGTTATACGTTATACGTTATACGTTATACGTTAAACGTTATACGTTATACGTTATACGTTATACGATATACGTTATACGTTAAACGTTGTACGTTATACGTTATAAGTTATACGTTATACGTTATACGTTATACGTAATACGTTATACGTTGTACGTTATACTTTGTACGTTATACGTTATACGTTATACGTTACTCGTTATACGTAATATGTAATACATTTTACGTTATAAGTTATACGTTATACGTTATACGTTATACGTTATACGTTATACGTTATACGTTATACGTTATACGTTATACGTTATACGTTATACGGTATACGTTATGCGTTATACGTTATACGTTATACGTTATATGTTATACGTAAACGTTATACGTTATACGTTATACGTTATACGTTATACGATATACGTTATACGTTATACGTTGTACGTTATACGTTATACGTTATACGTTATACGTTATACGTTATACGTTATACGTTATACGTTATACGTTATACGTTATACGTTATACGTTATTCGTTATACGTTATACGTTATACGTTATACCTTATACGTTATACGTTATACGTTTTACGTTATACGTTATACGTTATACGTTATACATTATACGTTATACGTTATACGTTATACGTTATACGTTATTCGTTGTACGTTATACGTTATACGTTATACGTTATACGTTATACGTTATACGTTACTCGTTATACGTTATACGTTATACGTTATACGTTAAACGTTATACGTTATACGTTATACGTTATACGTTATACGTTATACGTTATACGTTATACGTTATACGTTATACGTTATACGTTATACGTTATACGTTATACGTTATACGTTATACGTTATACGTTATTCGTTGTACGTTATACGTTATACGTTATACGTTATACGTTGTACGTTATACGTTATACGTTATACGTTACTCGTTATACGTTATACGTTATACGTTATACGTTATACGTTATACGTTATACGTTATACGTTATACGTTACTCGTTATACGTAATATGTAATACGTTTTACGTTATAAGTTATACGTTATACGTTATACGTTATACGTTATACGTTATACGTTATACGTTATACGTTATACGTTATACGTTATACGTTATACGTTATACGGTATACGTTATGCGTTATACGTTATACGTTATACGTTATACGTTATACGTTATACGTTTTACGTTTTACGTTATACGTTATACGTTATACGATATACGTTATACGTTATACGTTATGCGTTATAGGATATACGTTATACGTTATACGTTATACGTTATACGTTATACGTTATACGTTATACGTTATACGTTATACGTTATACGTTATACGTTATACGTTATACGTTGTACGTTATACGTTCTACGTTATACGTTATACGTTATGCGTTATACGCTATACGTTATGCGTTATAGGTCATACCTTATACGTGTTACGTCATACGTTATACGTTATACGTTATACGTTATTCGTTATACGTTATACGTTATACGTTATACGTTATACGTTATACGTTATACGTTATACGTTATACGTTATACGTTATACGTTATACGTTATACGTTATACGTTATACGTTATACGTTATACGTTATACGTTATACGTTATACGTTATACGTTATACGTTATACGTTATACGTTATACGTTATACGTTATACGTTAAACGTTATACGTTATACGTTATACGTTAGACGATATACGTTATACGTTAAACGTTGTACGTTATAGGTTGTACGTTATACGTTATACGTTAAACGTTATACGTTATACGTTATACGTTATACGTTATACGTTATACGTTATACGTTATACGTTATACATCATACGTTAGACGTTATAGGTTATACGTAATACGTAATACGTTATACGTTATACGTTATAGGTTACACGTTATACGTTATACGTTATAGGTTATAAGTTATACGTTATACGTTATACGTTATACGTTATACGTTATACGTTATACGTTATACGTTATACGTTATACGTTATACGTTATACGTTATACGTTATACGTTATACGTTATACGTTATACGTTATACGTTATACGTTATACGTTATACGTTATACGTTATACGTTATACGTTATACGTTATACGTTATACGTTATACGTTATACGTTATACGTTATACGTTAAACGTTATACGTTATACGTTATACGTTATACGTTATACGTTATACGTTATACGTTATACGTTATACGTTACACGTTATAAGTTATACGTTATACGTTATACGTTATACGATATACGTTATACATTATGCGTTATACGCTATACGTAATGCGTTATAGGTCACACCTTATACGTGATACGTCATACGCTATACGTTATACGTGATACGTTATACGTTATACGTTATACGTTATACGTTATACGTTGTACGTTATACGTTAAACGTTAGACGTTATATGTTATACGTTATACGTTGTACGTTATACGTTATATGTAATATGTAATACGTTATACGTTATACGCTATACGTTATACGTTACACGTTATACGTTATACGTTATGCGTTATACGTTATGCGTTATACGTTATACGTTATACGTTATACGTTATACGTTAAACGTTATACGTCATACGTTATACGTTATACGTTATACGTTATACGTTATACGTTATACGTTATACGTTAAACGTTATACGTTATACGTTATACGTTATACGTTATACGTTATACGTTATACGTTATACGTTATACGTTATACGTTATACGTTATACGTTATACGTTATACGTTATACGTTATTCGTTGTACGTTATACGTTATACGTTATACGTTATACGTTATACGTTATACGTTACTCGTTATACGTTATACGTTATACGTTATACGTTATACGTTATACGTTATACGTTATACGTTATACGTTATACGTTACTCGTTATACGTAATATGTAATACGTTTTACGTTATAAGTTATACGTTATACGTTATACGTTATACGTTATACGTTATACGTTTTACGTTATACGTTATACGTTATACGTTATACATTATACGTTATACGTTATACGTTATACGTTATACGTTATTCGTTGTACGTTATACGTTATACGTTATACGTTATACGTTATACGTTATACGTTACTCGTTATACGTTATACGTTATACGTTATACGTTAAACGTTATACGTTATACGTTATACGTTATACGTTATACGTTATACGTTATACGTTATACGTTATACGTTATACGTTATACGTTATACGTTATACGTTATACGTTATTCGTTGTACGTTATACGTTATACGTTATACGTTATACGTTATACGTTATACGTTATACGTTATACGGTATACGTTATGCGTTATACGTTATACGTTATACGTTATACGTTATACGTTATACGTTTTACGTTTTACGTTATACGTTATACGTTATACGATATACGTTATACGTTATACGTTATGCGTTATAGGATATACGTTATACGTTATACGTTATACGTTACACGTTATACGTTATACGTTATACGTTATACGTTATACGTTATACGTTATACGTTATACGTTATACGTTGTACGTTATACGTTATACGTTATACGTTATACGTTATACGTTATACGTTATACGTTATACGTTATACGTTATACGTTATACGTTTGACGTTATACGCTATACGGTATACGTTATGCGTTATTCGCTATACGTTATGCGTTATAGGATATACGTTATGCATTATAGGATATACGTTATACGTGATACGTTGTACGTTATACGTTATACGTTATACGTTATACGTTATACGTTATACGTTATACGTTATACGTTATACGTTATACGTTATACGTTATACGTTATACGTTATACGTTATACGTTATACGTTATACGTTATACGTTATACGTTATACGTTATACGTTATACGTTATACGTTATACGTTATACGTTATACGTTATACGTTATACGTTATACGTTATACGTTATACGTTATACGTTTGACGTTATACGCTATACGGTATACGTTATGCGTTATTCGCTATACGTTATGCGTTATAGGATATACGTTATGCATTATAGGATATACGTTATACGTGATACGTTGTACGTTATACGTTATACGTTATACGTTATACGTTATACGTTATACGTTATACGTTATACGTTATACGTTATACGTTGTACGTTATGCGTTAAACATTATACGTTATACGATATACGTTATCCGTTATACGTTATGCGTTATAGCATATACCTTATTCGTTATACGTTATACGTTATACGCTATACGTTATACGTTATACGTTATACGTTATACGTTATACGTTATACGTTATACGTTATACGTTATACGTTATACGTTATACGTTATACGTTATACGTTATACGTTATACGTTATACGTTATACGTTATACGTTATACGTTATACGTTATACGTTATACGTTATACGTTATACGTTATACGTTATGCGTTATACGCTATACGTTATGCGTTATAGGTCATACCTTATACGTGTTACGTCATACGTTATACGTTATACGTTATACGTTATTCGTTATACGTTATACGTTATACATCATACGTTAGACGTTATAGGTTATACGTAATACGTAATACGTTATACGTTATACGTTATACGTTATACGTTATACGTTAAACGTTATACGTTATACGTTATACGTTAGACGATATACGTTATACGTTAAACGTTGTACGTTATAGGTTGTACGTTATACGTTATACGTTAAACGTTATACGTTATACGTTATACGTTATACGTTATACGTTATACGTTATACGTTATACGTTATACATCATACGTTAGACGTTATAGGTTATACGTAATACGTAATACGTTATACGTTATACGTTATAGGTTACACGTTATACGTTATACGTTATAGGTTATAAGTTATACGTTATACGTTATACGTTATACGTTATACGTTATACGTTATACGTTATACGTTATACGTTATACGTTATACGTTATACGTTACACGTTATAAGTTATACGTTATACGTTATACGTTATACGATATACGTTATACATTATACGATATACGTTATACATTATGCGTTATACGCTATACGTAATGCGTTATAGGTCACACCTTATACGTGATACGTCATACGCTATACGTTATACGTGATACGTTAAACGTTATACGTAATACGTTATACGTTATACGTTATACGCTATACGTTATACGTTGTACGTTATGCGTTATACGTTATGCGTTATACGTTACACGTTATACGTTATACGTTGTACGTTATACGTTATACGTTATACGTTATACGTTATTCGTTATACGTTATACGTTATACGTTATACGTTATACGTTATACGTTATACGTTGTACGTTATACGTTATACGTTAAACGTTATACGTTATACGTTATACGTTAAACGTTATACGTTATACGTTATACGTTATACGCTATACGTTATACGTTATACGTTATACGTTATACGTTATACGTTATACGTTATACGTTATACGTTATACGTTATACGTTATACGTTATACGTTATACGTTATACGTTATACGTTATACGGTATACGTTATGCGTTATACGTTATACGTTATACGTTATACGTTATACGTTATACGTTATACGTTGTACGTTATACGTTGTACGTTATACGTTGTACGTTATACGTTATACGTTATACGTTATACGTTATACGTTGTACGTTATACGTTGTACGTTATACGTTATACGTTATACGTTATACGTTATACGTTATACGTTATACGTTATACGTTATACGTTATACGTTATACGTTATACGTTATACGTTATACGTTATACGTTATACGTTATACGTTATACGTTATACGTTATACGTTATACGTTATACGTTATACGTTATACGTTATACGTTATACGTTATACGTTATACGTTATACGTTAAACGTTATACGTTATACGTTATACGTTATACGATATACGTTATACGTTATACGTTAAACGTTGTACGTTATACGTTATAAGTTATACGTTATACGTTATACGTTATACGTAATACGTTATACGTTGTACGTTATACTTTGTACGTTATACGTTATACGTTATACGTTACTCGTTATACGTAATATGTAATACATTTTACGTTATAAGTTATACGTTATACGTTATACGTTATACGTTATACGTTATACGTTATACGTTATACGTTATACGTTATACGTTATACGTTATACGGTATACGTTATGCGTTATACGTTATACGTTATACGTTATATGTTATACGTAAACGTTATACGTTATACGTTATACGTTATACGTTATACGATATACGTTATACGTTATACGTTGTACGTTATACGTTATACGTTATACGTTATACGTTATACGTTATACGTTATACGTTATACGTTATACGTTATACGTTATACGTTATACGTTATTCGTTATACGTTATACGTTATACGTTATACCTTATACGTTATACGTTATACGTTTTACGTTATACGTTATACGTTATACGTTATACATTATACGTTATACGTTATACGTTATACGTTATACGTTATTCGTTGTACGTTATACGTTATACGTTATACGTTATACGTTATACGTTATACGTTACTCGTTATACGTTATACGTTATACGTTATACGTTAAACGTTATACGTTATACGTTATACGTTATACGTTATACGTTATACGTTATACGTTATACGTTATACGTTATACGTTATACGTTATACGTTATACGTTATACGTTATACGTTATACGTTATACGTTATTCGTTGTACGTTATACGTTATACGTTATACGTTATACGTTGTACGTTATACGTTATACGTTATACGTTACTCGTTATACGTTATACGTTATACGTTATACGTTATACGTTATACGTTATACGTTATACGTTATACGTTACTCGTTATACGTAATATGTAATACGTTTTACGTTATAAGTTATACGTTATACGTTATACGTTATACGTTATACGTTATACGTTATACGTTATACGTTATACGTTATACGTTATACGTTATACGTTATACGGTATACGTTATGCGTTATACGTTATACGTTATACGTTATACGTTATACGTTATACGTTTTACGTTTTACGTTATACGTTATACGTTATACGATATACGTTATACGTTATACGTTATGCGTTATAGGATATACGTTATACGTTATACGTTATACGTTATACGTTATACGTTATACGTTATACGTTATACGTTATACGTTATACGTTATACGTTATACGTTATACGTTGTACGTTATACGTTCTACGTTATACGTTATACGTTATGCGTTATACGCTATACGTTATGCGTTATAGGTCATACCTTATACGTGTTACGTCATACGTTATACGTTATACGTTATACGTTATTCGTTATACGTTATACGTTATACGTTATACGTTATACGTTATACGTTATACGTTATACGTTATACGTTATACGTTATACGTTATACGTTATACGTTATACGTTATACGTTATACGTTATACGTTATACGTTATACGTTATACGTTATACGTTATACGTTATACGTTATACGTTATACGTTATACGTTATACGTTAAACGTTATACGTTATACGTTATACGTTAGACGATATACGTTATACGTTAAACGTTGTACGTTATAGGTTGTACGTTATACGTTATACGTTAAACGTTATACGTTATACGTTATACGTTATACGTTATACGTTATACGTTATACGTTATACGTTATACATCATACGTTAGACGTTATAGGTTATACGTAATACGTAATACGTTATACGTTATACGTTATAGGTTACACGTTATACGTTATACGTTATAGGTTATAAGTTATACGTTATACGTTATACGTTATACGTTATACGTTATACGTTATACGTTATACGTTATACGTTATACGTTATACGTTATACGTTATACGTTATACGTTATACGTTATACGTTATACGTTATACGTTATACGTTATACGTTATACGTTATACGTTATACGTTATACGTTATACGTTATACGTTATACGTTAAACGTTATACGTTATACGTTATACGTTATACGTTATACGTTATACGTTATACGTTATACGTTATACGTTACACGTTAATAAGTTATACGTTATACGTTATACGTTATACGATATACGTTATACATTATGCGTTATACGCTATACGTAATGCGTTATAGGTCACACCTTATACGTGATACGTCATACGCTATACGTTATACGTGATACGTTATACGTTATACGTTATACGTTATACGTTATACGTTGTACGTTATACGTTAAACGTTAGACGTTATATGTTATACGTTATACGTTGTACGTTATACGTTATATGTAATATGTAATACGTTATACGTTATACGCTATACGTTATACGTTACACGTTATACGTTATACGTTATGCGTTATACGTTATGCGTTATACGTTATACGTTATACGTTATACGTTATACGTTAAACGTTATACGTCATACGTTATACGTTATACGTTATACGTTATACGTTATACGTTATACGTTATACGTTAAACGTTATACGTTATACGTTATACGTTATACGTTATACGTTATACGTTATACGTTATACGTTATACGTTATACGTTATACGTTATACGTTATACGTTATACGTTATACGTTATTCGTTGTACGTTATACGTTATACGTTATACGTTATACGTTATACGTTATACGTTACTCGTTATACGTTATACGTTATACGTTATACGTTATACGTTATACGTTATACGTTATACGTTATACGTTATACGTTACTCGTTATACGTAATATGTAATACGTTTTACGTTATAAGTTATACGTTATACGTTATACGTTATACGTTATACGTTATACGTTTTACGTTATACGTTATACGTTATACGTTATACATTATACGTTATACGTTATACGTTATACGTTATACGTTATTCGTTGTACGTTATACGTTATACGTTATACGTTATACGTTATACGTTATACGTTACTCGTTATACGTTATACGTTATACGTTATACGTTAAACGTTATACGTTATACGTTATACGTTATACGTTATACGTTATACGTTATACGTTATACGTTATACGTTATACGTTATACGTTATACGTTATACGTTATACGTTATTCGTTGTACGTTATACGTTATACGTTATACGTTATACGTTATACGTTATACGTTATACGTTATACGGTATACGTTATGCGTTATACGTTATACGTTATACGTTATACGTTATACGTTATACGTTTTACGTTTTACGTTATACGTTATACGTTATACGATATACGTTATACGTTATACGTTATGCGTTATAGGATATACGTTATACGTTATACGTTATACGTTACACGTTATACGTTATACGTTATACGTTATACGTTATACGTTATACGTTATACGTTATACGTTATACGTTGTACGTTATACGTTATACGTTATACGTTATACGTTATACGTTATACGTTATACGTTATACGTTATACGTTATACGTTATACGTTTGACGTTATACGCTATACGGTATACGTTATGCGTTATTCGCTATACGTTATGCGTTATAGGATATACGTTATGCATTATAGGATATACGTTATACGTGATACGTTGTACGTTATACGTTATACGTTATACGTTATACGTTATACGTTATACGTTATACGTTATACGTTATACGTTATACGTTATACGTTATACGTTATACGTTATACGTTATACGTTATACGTTATACGTTATACGTTATACGTTATACGTTATACGTTATACGTTATACGTTATACGTTATACGTTATACGTTATACGTTATACGTTATACGTTATACGTTATACGTTTGACGTTATACGCTATACGGTATACGTTATGCGTTATTCGCTATACGTTATGCGTTATAGGATATACGTTATGCATTATAGGATATACGTTATACGTGATACGTTGTACGTTATACGTTATACGTTATACGTTATACGTTATACGTTATACGTTATACGTTATACGTTATACGTTATACGTTGTACGTTATGCGTTAAACATTATACGTTATACGATATACGTTATCCGTTATACGTTATGCGTTATAGCATATACCTTATTCGTTATACGTTATACGTTATACGCTATACGTTATACGTTATACGTTATACGTTATACGTTATACGTTATACGTTATACGTTATACGTTATACGTTATACGTTATACGTTATACGTTATACGTTATACGTTATACGTTATACGTTATACGTTATACGTTATACGTTATACGTTATACGTTATACGTTATACGTTATACGTTATACGTTATGCGTTATACGCTATACGTTATGCGTTATAGGTCATACCTTATACGTGTTACGTCATACGTTATACGTTATACGTTATACGTTATTCGTTATACGTTATACGTTATACATCATACGTTAGACGTTATAGGTTATACGTAATACGTAATACGTTATACGTTATACGTTATACGTTATACGTTATACGTTAAACGTTATACGTTATACGTTATACGTTAGACGATATACGTTATACGTTAAACGTTGTACGTTATAGGTTGTACGTTATACGTTATACGTTAAACGTTATACGTTATACGTTATACGTTATACGTTATACGTTATACGTTATACGTTATACGTTATACATCATACGTTAGACGTTATAGGTTATACGTAATACGTAATACGTTATACGTTATACGTTATAGGTTACACGTTATACGTTATACGTTATAGGTTATAAGTTATACGTTATACGTTATACGTTATACGTTATACGTTATACGTTATACGTTATACGTTATACGTTATACGTTATACGTTATACGTTATACGTTATACGTTATACGTTATACGTTATACGTTATACGTTATACGTTATACGTTATACGTTATACGTTATACGTTATACGTTATACGTTATACGTTATACGTTATACGTTATACGTTATACGTTATACGTTATACGTTATACGTTATACGTTATACGTTATACGTTATACGTTATACGTTATACGTTATACGTTATACGTTACACGTTATAAGTTATACGTTATACGTTATACGTTATACGATATACGTTATACATTATGCGTTATACGCTATACGTAATGCGTTATAGGTCACACCTTATACGTGATACGTCATACGCTATACGTTATACGTGATACGTTATACGTTATACGTTATACGTTATACGTTATGCGTTATACGTTATACGTTATACGTTATACGTTATACGTTAAACGTTATACGTCATACGTTATACGTTATACGTTATACGTTATACGTTATACGTTATACGTTATACGTTATACGTTATACGTTATACGTTATACGTTATACGTTATACGTTATACGTTATACGTTATACGTTATACGTTATACGTTATACGTTATACGTTATACGTTATACGTTATACGTTATACGTTATACGTTATACGTTATACGTTATACGTTAAACGTTATACGTTATACGTTATACGTTATACGTTATACGTTATACGTTATACGTTATACGTTATACGTTATACGTTATACGTTATACGTTATACGTTATACGTTAAACGTTATACGTTATACGTTATACGTTAGACGATATACGTTATACGTTAAACGTTGTACGTTATAGGTTGTACGTTATACGTTATACGTTAAACGTTATACGTTATACGTTATACGTTATACGTTATACGTTATACGTTATACAACATACGTTAGACGTTATAGGTTATACGTAATACGTAATACGTTATACGTTATACGTTATAGGTAACACGTTATACGTTATACGTTATAGGTTATAAGTTATACGTTATACGTTATACGTTATACGTTATACGTTATACGTTATACGTTATACGTTATACGTTATACGTTATACGTTATACGTTATACGTTATACGTTATACGTTATACGTTATACGTTATACGTTATACGTTATACGTTATACGTTATACGTTATACGTTATACGTTATACGTTATACGTTACACGTTATAAGTTATACGTTATACGTTATACGTTATACGATATACGTTATACATTATGCGTTATACGCTATACGTAATGCGTTATAGGTCACACCTTATACGTGATACGTCATACGCTATACGTTATACGTGATACGTTATACGTTATACGTTATACGTTATACGTTATGCGTTATACGTTATACGTTATACGTTATACGTTATACGTTAAACGTTATACGTCATACGTTATACGTTATACGTTATACGTTATACGTTATACGTTATACGTTATACGTTATACGTTATACGTTATACGTTATACGTTATACGTTATACGTTATACGTTATACGTTATACGTTATACGTTATACGTTATACGTTATACGTTATACGTTATACGTTATACGTTATACGTTATACGTTATACGTTATACGTTATACGTTAAACGTTATACGTTATACGTTATACGTTATACGTTATACGTTATACGTTATACGTTATACGTTATACGTTATACGTTATACGTTATACGTTATACGTTATACGTTAAACGTTATACGTTATACGTTATACGTTAGACGATATACGTTATACGTTAAACGTTGTACGTTATAGGTTGTACGTTATACGTTATACGTTAAACGTTATACGTTATACGTTATACGTTATACGTTATACGTTATACGTTATACAACATACGTTAGACGTTATAGGTTATACGTAATACGTAATACGTTATACGTTATACGTTATAGGTAACACGTTATACGTTATACGTTATAGGTTATAAGTTATACGTTATACGTTATACGTTATACGTTATACGTTATACGTTATACGTTATACGTTATACGTTATACGTTATACGTTATACGATATACGTTATACATTATGCGTTATACGCTATACGTAATGCGTTATAGGTCACACCTTATACGTGATACGTCATACGCTATACGTTATACGTGATACGTTATACGTTATACGTTATACGTTATACGTTATACGTTGTACGTTATACGTTAAACGTTAGACGTTATATGTTATACGTTATACGTTGTACGTTATACGTTATACGTTATACGTTATACGTTATACGTTATACGTTATACGTTATACGTTATACGTTATACGTTATACGTTATACATTATACGTTATACGTTATACGTTACACGTTATAAGTTATACGTTATACGTTATACGTTATACGATATACGTTATACATTATGCGTTATACGCTATACGTAATGCGTTATAGGTCACACCTTATACGTGATACGTCATACGCTATACGTTATACGTGATACGTTATACGTTATACGTTATACGTTATACGTTATACGTTGTACGTTATACGTTAAACGTTAGACGTTATATGTTATACGTTATACGTTGTACGTTATACGTTATATGTAATATGTAATACGTTATACGTTATACGCTATACGTTATACGTTACACGTTATACGTTATACGTTATGCGTTATACGTTATGCGTTATACGTTATACGTTATACGTTATACGTTATACGTTAAACGTTATACGTCATACGTTATACGTTATACGTTATACGTTATACGTTATACGTTATACGTTATACGTTAAACGTTATACGTTATACGTTATACGTTATACGTTATACGTTATACGTTATACGTTATACGTTATACGTTATACGTTATACGTTATACGTTATACGTTATACGTTATACGTTATACGTTATTCGTTGTACGTTATACGTTATACGTTATACGTTATACGTTATACGTTATACGTTACTCGTTATACGTTATACGTTATACGTTATACGTTATACGTTATACGTTATACGTTATACGTTATACGTTACTCGTTATACGTAATATGTAATACGTTTTACGTTATAAGTTATACGTTATACGTTATACGTTATACGTTATACGTTATACGTTTTACGTTATACGTTATACGTTATACGTTATACATTATACGTTATACGTTATACGTTATACGTTATACGTTATTCGTTGTACGTTATACGTTATACGTTATACGTTATACGTTATACGTTATACGTTACTCGTTATACGTTATACGTTATACGTTATACGTTAAACGTTATACGTTATACGTTATACGTTATACGTTATACGTTATACGTTATACGTTATACGTTATACGTTATACGTTATACGTTATACGTTATACGTTATACGTTATACGTTATACGTTATTCGTTGTACGTTATACGTTATACGTTATACGTTATACGTTATACGTTATACGTTATACGTTATACGGTATACGTTATGCGTTATACGTTATACGTTATACGTTATACGTTATACGTTATACGTTTTACGTTTTACGTTATACGTTATACGTTATACGATATACGTTATACGTTATACGTTATGCGTTATAGGATATACGTTATACGTTATACGTTATACGTTACACGTTATACGTTATACGTTATACGTTATACGTTATACGTTATACGTTATACGTTATACGTTATACGTTGTACGTTATACGTTATACGTTATACGTTATACGTTATACGTTATACGTTATACGTTATACGTTATACGTTATACGTTATACGTTTGACGTTATACGCTATACGGTATACGTTATGCGTTATTCGCTATACGTTATGCGTTATAGGATATACGTTATGCATTATAGGATATACGTTATACGTGATACGTTGTACGTTGTACGTTATACGTTATACGTTATACGTTATACGTTATACGTTATACGTTATACGTTATACGTTATACGTTATACGTTATACGTTATACGTTATACGTTATACGTTATACGTTATACGTTATACGTTATACGTTATACGTTATACGTTATACGTAATACGTTATACGTTATACGTTATACGTTATACGTTATACGTTATACGTTATACGTTATACGTTATACGTTATACGTTTGACGTTATACGCTATACGGTATACGTTATGCGTTATTCGCTATACGTAATGCGTTATAGGATATACGTTATGCATTATAGGATATACGTTATACGTGATACGTTGTACGTTATACGTTATACGTTATACGTTATACGTTATACGTTATACGTTATACGTTATACGTTATACGTTATACGTTGTACGTTATGCGTTAAACATTATACGTTATACGATATACGTTATCCGTTATACGTTATGCGTTATAGCATATACCTTATTCGTTATACGTTATACGTTATACGCTATACGTTATACGTTATACGTTATACGTTATACGTTATACGTTATACGTTATACGTTATACGTTATACGTTATACGTTATACGTTATACGTTATACGTTATACGTTATACGTTATACGTTATACGTTATACGTTATACGTTATACGTTATACGTTATACGTTATACGTTATACGTTATACGTTATACGTTATACGTTATACGTTATTCGTTATACGTTATACGTTATACGTTATACGTTATACGTTATACGTTATACGTTATACGTTATACGTTATACGTTATACGTTATACGTTATACGTTATACGTTATACGTTATACGTTATACGTTATACGTTATACGTTTGACGTTATACGCTATACGGTATACGTTATGCGTTATTCGCTATACGTTATGCGTTATAGGATATACGTTATGCATTATAGGATATACGTTATACGTGATACGTTGTACGTTATACGTTATACGTTATACGTTATACGTTATACGTTATACGTTATACGTTATACGTTATACGTTATACGTTATACGTTGTACGTTATGCGTTAAACATTATACGTTATACGATATACGTTATCCGTTATACGTTATGCGTTATAGCATATACCTTATTCGTTATACGTTATACGTTATACGCTATACGTTATACGTTATACGTTATACGTTATACGTTATACGTTATACGTTATACGTTATACGTTATACGTTATACGTTATACGTTATACGTTATACGTTATACGTTATACGTTATACGTTATACGTTATACGTTATACGTTATACGTTATACGTTATACGTTATACGTTATACGTTATACGTTATGCGTTATACGCTATACGTTATGCGTTATAGGTCATACCTTATACGTGTTACGTCATACGTTATACGTTATACGTTATACGTTATTCGTTATACGTTATACGTTATACATCATACGTTAGACGTTATAGGTTATACGTAATACGTAATACGTTATACGTTATACGTTATACGTTATACGTTATACGTTAAACGTTATACGTTATACGTTATACGTTAGACGATATACGTTATACGTTAAACGTTGTACGTTATAGGTTGTACGTTATACGTTATACGTTAAACGTTATACGTTATACGTTATACGTTATACGTTATACGTTATACGTTATACGTTATACGTTATACATCATACGTTAGACGTTATAGGTTATACGTAATACGTAATACGTTATACGTTATACGTTATAGGTTACACGTTATACGTTATACGTTATAGGTTATAAGTTATACGTTATACGTTATACGTTATACGTTATACGTTATACGTTATACGTTATACGTTATACGTTATACGTTATACGTTATACGTTATACGTTATACGTTATACGTTATACGTTATACGTTATACGTTATACGTTATACGTTATACGTTATACGTTATACGTTATACGTTATACGTTATACGTTATACGTTATACGTTATACGTTATACGTTATACGTTATACGTTATACGTAATGCGTTATAGGTCACACCTTATACGTGATACGTCATACGCTATACGTTATACGTGATACGTTATACGTTATACGTTATACGTTATACGTTATACGTTATACGTTATACGTTACACGTTATAAGTTATACGTTATACGTTATACGTTATACGATATACGTTATACATTATGCGTTATACGCTATACGTAATGCGTTATAGGTCACACCTTATACGTGATACGTCATACGCTATACGTTATACGTGATACGTTATACGTTATACGTTATACGTTATACGTTATGCGTTATACGTTATACGTTATACGTTATACGTTATACGTTAAACGTTATACGTCATACGTTATACGTTATACGTTATACGTTATACGTTATACGTTATACGTTATACGTTATACGTTATACGTTATACGTTATACGTTATACGTTATACGTTATACGTTATACGTTATACGTTATACGTTATACGTTATACGTTATACGTTATACGTTATACGTTATACGTTATACGTTATACGTTATACGTTATACGTTATACGTTAAACGTTATACGTTATACGTTATACGTTATACGTTATACGTTATACGTTATACGTTATACGTTATACGTTATACGTTATACGTTATACGTTATACGTTATACGTTAAACGTTATACGTTATACGTTATACGTTAGACGATATACGTTATACGTTAAACGTTGTACGTTATAGGTTGTACGTTATACGTTATACGTTAAACGTTATACGTTATACGTTATACGTTATACGTTATACGTTATACGTTATACAACATACGTTAGACGTTATAGGTTATACGTAATACGTAATACGTTATACGTTATACGTTATAGGTAACACGTTATACGTTATACGTTATAGGTTATAAGTTATACGTTATACGTTATACGTTATACGTTATACGTTATACGTTATACGTTATACGTTATACGTTATACGTTATACGTTATACGTTATACGTTATACGTTATACGTTATACGTTATACGTTATACGTTATACGTTATACGTTATACGTTATACGTTATACGTTATACGTTATACGTTATACGTTATACGTTATACGTTATACGTTATACGTTATACGTTATACGTTATACGTTATACGTTATACGTTATACGTTATACGTTATACGTTATACGTTATACATTATACGTTATACGTTATACGTTACACGTTATAAGTTATACGTTATACGTTATACGTTATACGATATACGTTATACATTATGCGTTATACGCTATACGTAATGCGTTATAGGTCACACCTTATACGTGATACGTCATACGCTATACGTTATACGTGATACGTTATACGTTATACGTTATACGTTATACGTTATACGTTGTACGTTATACGTTAAACGTTAGACGTTATATGTTATACGTTATACGTTGTACGTTATACGTTATATGTAATATGTAATACGTTATACGTTATACGCTATACGTTATACGTTACACGTTATACGTTATACGTTATGCGTTATACGTTATGCGTTATACGTTATACGTTATACGTTATACGTTATACGTTAAACGTTATACGTCATACGTTATACGTTATACGTTATACGTTATACGTTATACGTTATACGTTATACGTTAAACGTTATACGTTATACGTTATACGTTATACGTTATACGTTATACGTTATACGTTATACGTTATACGTTATACGTTATACGTTATACGTTATACGTTATACGTTATACGTTATACGTTATTCGTTGTACGTTATACGTTATACGTTATACGTTATACGTTATACGTTATACGTTACTCGTTATACGTTATACGTTATACGTTATACGTTATACGTTATACGTTATACGTTATACGTTATACGTTACTCGTTATACGTAATATGTAATACGTTTTACGTTATAAGTTATACGTTATACGTTATACGTTATACGTTATACGTTATACGTTTTACGTTATACGTTATACGTTATACGTTATACATTATACGTTATACGTTATACGTTATACGTTATACGTTATTCGTTGTACGTTATACGTTATACGTTATACGTTATACGTTATACGTTATACGTTACTCGTTATACGTTATACGTTATACGTTATACGTTAAACGTTATACGTTATACGTTATACGTTATACGTTATACGTTATACGTTATACGTTATACGTTATACGTTATACGTTATACGTTATACGTTATACGTTATACGTTATTCGTTGTACGTTATACGTTATACGTTATACGTTATACGTTATACGTTATACGTTATACGTTATACGGTATACGTTATGCGTTATACGTTATACGTTATACGTTATACGTTATACGTTATACGTTTTACGTTTTACGTTATACGTTATACGTTATACGATATACGTTATACGTTATACGTTATGCGTTATAGGATATACGTTATACGTTATACGTTATACGTTACACGTTATACGTTATACGTTATACGTTATACGTTATACGTTATACGTTATACGTTATACGTTATACGTTGTACGTTATACGTTATACGTTATACGTTATACGTTATACGTTATACGTTATACGTTATACGTTATACGTTATACGTTATACATTTGACGTTATACGCTATACGGTATACGTTATGCGTTATTCGCTATACGTTATGCGTTATAGGATATACGTTATGCATTATAGGATATACGTTATACGTGATACGTTGTACGTTGTACGTTATACGTTATACGTTATACGTTATACGTTATACGTTATACGTTATACGTTATACGTTATACGTTATACGTTATACGTTATACGTTATACGTTATACGTTATACGTTATACGTTATACGTTATACGTTATACGTTATACGTTATACGTAATACGTTATACGTTATACGTTATACGTTATACGTTATACGTTATACGTTATACGTTATACGTTATACGTTATACGTTTGACGTTATACGCTATACGGTATACGTTATGCGTTATTCGCTATACGTAATGCGTTATAGGATATACGTTATGCATTATAGGATATACGTTATACGTGATACGTTGTACGTTATACGTTATACGTTATACGTTATACGTTATACGTTATACGTTATACGTTATACGTTATACGTTATACGTTGTACGTTATGCGTTAAACATTATACGTTATACGATATACGTTATCCGTTATACGTTATGCGTTATAGCATATACCTTATTCGTTATACGTTATACGTTATACGCTATACGTTATACGTTATACGTTATACGTTATACGTTATACGTTATACGTTATACGTTATACGTTATACGTTATACGTTATACGTTATACGTTATACGTTATACGTTATACGTTATACGTTATACGTTATACGTTATACGTTATACGTTATACGTTATACGTTATACGTTATACGTTATACGTTATACGTTATGCGTTATACGCTATACGTTATGCGTTATAGGTCATACCTTATACGTGTTACGTCATACGTTATACGTTATACGTTATACGTTATTCGTTATACGTTATACGTTATACGTTATACGTTATACGTTATACGTTATACGTTATACGTTATACGTTATACGTTATACGTTTGACGTTATACGCTATACGGTATACGTTATGCGTTATTCGCTATACGTTATGCGTTATAGGATATACGTTATGCATTATAGGATATACGTTATACGTGATACGTTGTACGTTATACGTTATACGTTATACGTTATACGTTATACGTTATACGTTATACGTTATACGTTATACGTTATACGTTATGCGCTAAACATTATACGTTATACGATATACGTTATCCGTTATACGTTATGCGTTATAGCATATACCTTATTCGTTATACGTTATACGTTATACGTTATACGTTATACGTTATACGTTATACGTTATACGTTATACGTTATACGTTATACGTTATACGTTATACGTTATACGTTATACGTTATACGTTATACGTTATACGTTATACGTTATACGTTATACGTTATACGTTATACGTTATACGTTATACGTTATACGTTATACGTTTTACGTTATACGTTAAACGTTATACGTTATACGTTATACGTTATACGATATACGTTATACGTTAAACGTTGTACGTTATACGTTATAAGTTATACGTTATACGTTATACGTTATACGTTATACGTTATACGTTGTACGTTATACTTTGTACGTTATACGTTATACGTTATACGTTACTCGTTATACGTAATATGTAATACGTTTTACGTTATAAGTTATACGTTATACGTTATACGTTATACGTTATACGTTATACGTTATACGTTATACGTTATACGTTATACGTTATACGTTATACGGTATACGTTATGCGTTATACGTTATACGTTATACGTTATACGTTATACGTAAACGTTATACGTTATACGTTATACGTTATACGTTATACGATATACGTTATACGTTATACGTTGTACGTTATACGTTATACGTTATACGTTATACGTTATACGTTATACGTTATACGTTATACGTTATACGTTATACGGTATTCGTTATACGTTATACGTTATACGTTATACCTTATACGTTATACGTTATACGTTTTACGTTATACGTTATACGTTATACGTTATACATTATACGTTATACGTTATACGTTATACGTTATACGTTATTCGTTGTACGTTATACGTTATACGTTATACGTTATACGTTATACGTTATACGTTACTCGTTATACGTTATACGTTATACGTTATACGTTAAACGTTATACGTTATACGTTATACGTTATACGTTATACGTTATACGTTATACGTTATACGTTATACGTTATACGTTATACGTTATACGTTATACGTTATACGTTATTCGTTGTACGTTATACGTTATACGTTATACGTTATACGTTGTACGTTATACGTTATACGTTATACGTTACTCGTTATACGTTATACGTTATACGTTATACGTTATACGTTATACGTTATACGTTATACGTTATACGTTACTCGTTATACGTAATATGTAATACGTTTTACGTTATAAGTTATACGTTATACGTTATACGTTATACGTTATACGTTATACGTTATACGTTATACGTTATACGTTATACGTTATACGTTATACGTTATACGTTATACGGTATACGTTATGCGTTATACGTTATACGTTATACGTTATACGTTATACGTTATACGTTTTACGTTTTACGTTATACGTTATACGTTATACGATATACGTTATACGTTATACGTTATGCGTTATAGGATATACGTTATACGTTATACGTTATACGTTATACGTTGTACGTTATGCGTTAAACATTATACGTTATACGATATACGTTATCCGTTATACGTTATGCGTTATAGCATATACCTTATTCGTTATACGTTATACGTTATACGTTATACGTTATACGTTATACGTTATACGTTATACGTTATACGTTATACGTTATACGTTATACGTTATACGTTATACGTTATACGTTATACGTTATACGTTATACGTTATACGTTATACGTTATACGTTATACGTTATACGTTATACGTTATACGTTATACGTTATACGTTATACGTTATACGTTATACGTTAAACGTTATACGTTATACGTTATACGTTATACGATATACGTTATACGTTAAACGTTGTACGTTATACGTTATAAGTTATACGTTATACGTTATACGTTATACGTTATACGTTATACGTTATACGTTGTACGTTATACTTTGTACGTTATACGTTATACGTTATACGTTACTCGTTATACGTAATATGTAATACGTTTTACGTTATAAGTTATACGTTATACGTTATACGTTATACGTTATACGTTATACGTTATACGTTATACGTTATACGTTATACGTTATACGTTATACGGTATACGTTATGCGTTATACGGTATACGTTATACGTTATACGTTATACGTAAACGTTATACGTTATACGTTATACGTTATACGTTATACGATATACGTTATACGTTATACGTTGTACGTTATACGTTATACGTTATACGTTATACGTTATACGTTATACGTTATACGTTATACGTTATACGTTATACGTTATTCGTTATACGTTATACGTTATACGTTATACCTTATACGTTATACGTTATACGTTTTACGTTATACGTTATACGTTATACGTTATACGTTATACGTTATACGTTATACGTTATACGTTATACGTTATACGTTATACGTTATACGTTATACGTTATACGTTATACGTTATACGTTATACGTTATACGTTATACGTTATACGTTATACGTTATACGTTATACGTTATACGTTATACGTTATACGTTATACGTTTGACGTTATACGCTATACGGTATACGTTATGCGTTATTCGCTATACGTTATGCGTTATAGGATATACGTTATGCATTATAGGATATACGTTATACGTGATACGTTGTACGTTATACGTTATACGTTATACGTTATACGTTATACGTTATACGTTATACGTTATACGTTATACGTTATACGTTGTACGTTATGCGTTAAACATTATACGTTATACGATATACGTTATCCGTTATACGTTATGCGTTATAGCATATACCTTATTCGTTATACGTTATACGTTATACGCTATACGTTATACGTTATACGTTATACGTTATACGTTATACGTTATACGTTATACGTTATACGTTATACGTTATACGTTATACGTTATACGTTATACGTTATACGTTATACGTTATACGTTATACGTTATACGTTATACGTTATACGTTATACGTTATACGTTATACGTTATACGTTATACGTTATACGTTATGCGTTATACGCTATACGTTATGCGTTATAGGTCATACCTTATACGTGTTACGTCATACGTTATACGTTATACGTTATACGTTATTCGTTATACGTTATACGTTATACGTTATACGTTATACGTTATACGTTATACGTTATACGTTATACGTTATACGTTATACGTTTGACGTTATACGCTATACGGTATACGTTATGCGTTATTCGCTATACGTTATGCGTTATAGGATATACGTTATGCATTATAGGATATACGTTATACGTGATACGTTGTACGTTATACGTTATACGTTATACGTTATACGTTATACGTTATACGTTATACGTTATACGTTATACGTTATACGTTATACGTTGTACGTTATGCGCTAAACATTATACGTTATACGATATACGTTATCCGTTATACGTTATGCGTTATAGCATATACCTTATTCGTTATACGTTATACGTTATACGTTATACGTTATACGTTATACGTTATACGTTATACGTTATACGTTATACGTTATACGTTATACGTTATACGTTATACGTTATACGTTATACGTTATACGTTATACGTTATACGTTATACGTTATACGTTATACGTTATACGTTATACGTTATACGTTATACGTTTTACGTTATACGTTAAACGTTATACGTTATACGTTATACGTTATACGTTGTACGTTATACGTTATACGTTATACGTTATACGTTATACGTTATACGTTATACGTTATACGTTATACGTTATACGTTGTACGTTATGCGTTAAACATTATACGTTATACGATATACGTTATCCGTTATACGTTATGCGTTATAGCATATACCTTATTCGTTATACGTTATACGTTATACGCTATACGTTATACGTTATACGTTATACGTTATACGTTATACGTTATACGTTATACGTTATACGTTATACGTTATACGTTATACGTTATACGTTATACGTTATACGTTATACGTTATACGTTATACGTTATACGTTATACGTTATACGTTATACGTTATACGTTATACGTTATACGTTATACGTTATACGTTATGCGTTATACGCTATACGTTATGCGTTATAGGTCATACCTTATACGTGTTACGTCATACGTTATACGTTATACGTTATACGTTATTCGTTATACGTTATACGTTATACGTTATACGTTATACGTTATACGTTATACGTTATACGTTATACGTTATACGTTATACGTTTGACGTTATACGCTATACGGTATACGTTATGCGTTATTCGCTATACGTTATGCGTTATAGGATATACGTTATGCATTATAGGATATACGTTATACGTGATACGTTGTACGTTATACGTTATACGTTATACGTTATACGTTATACGTTATACGTTATACGTTATACGTTATACGTTATACGTTATACGTTGTACGTTATGCGCTAAACATTATACGTTATACGATATACGTTATCCGTTATACGTTATGCGTTATAGCATATACCTTATTCGTTATACGTTATACGTTATACGTTATACGTTATACGTTATACGTTATACGTTATACGTTATACGTTATACGTTATACGTTATACGTTATACGTTATACGTTATACGTTATACGTTATACGTTATACGTTATACGTTATACGTTATACGTTATACGTTATACGTTATACGTTATACGTTATACGTTTTACGTTATACGTTAAACGTTATACGTTATACGTTATACGTTATACGATATACGTTATACGTTAAACGTTGTACGTTATACGTTATAAGTTATACGTTATACGTTATACGTTATACGTTATACGTTATACGTTGTACGTTATACTTTGTACGTTATACGTTATACGTTATACGTTACTCGTTATACGTAATATGTAATACGTTTTACGTTATAAGTTATACGTTATACGTTATACGTTATACGTTATACGTTATACGTTATACGTTATACGTTATACGTTATACGTTATACGTTATACGTTATACGTTATACGGTATACGTTATGCGTTATACGTTATACGTTATACGTTATACGTTATACGTAAACGTTATACGTTATACGTTATACGTTATACGTTATACGATATACGTTATACGTTATACGTTGTACGTTATACGTTATACGTTATACGTTATACGTTATACGTTATACGTTATACGTTATACGTTATACGTTATACGGTATTCGTTATACGTTATACGTTATACGTTATACCTTATACGTTATACGTTATACGTTTTACGTTATACGTTATACGTTATACGTTATACATTATACGTTATACGTTATACGTTATACGTTATACGTTATTCGTTGTACGTTATACGTTATACGTTATACGTTATACGTTATACGTTATACGTTACTCGTTATACGTTATACGTTATACGTTATACGTTAAACGTTATACGTTATACGTTATACGTTATACGTTATACGTTATACGTTATACGTTATACGTTATACGTTATACGTTATACGTTATACGTTATACGTTATACGTTATTCGTTGTACGTTATACGTTATACGTTATACGTTATACGTTGTACGTTATACGTTATACGTTATACGTTACTCGTTATACGTTATACGTTATACGTTATACGTTATACGTTATACGTTATACGTTATACGTTATACGTTACTCGTTATACGTAATATGTAATGCGTTTTACGTTATAAGTTATACGTTATACGTTATACGTTATACGTTATACGTTATACGTTATACGTTATACGTTATACGTTATACGTTATACGTTATACGTTATACGTTATACGTTATACGGTATACGTTATGCGTTATACGTTATACGTTATACGTTATACGTTATACGTTATACGTTTTACGTTTTACGTTATACGTTATACGTTATACGATATACGTTATACGTTATACGTTATGCGTTATAGGATATACGTTATACGTTATACGTTATACGTTATACGTTGTACGTTATGCGTTAAACATTATACGTTATACGATATACGTTATCCGTTATACGTTATGCGTTATAGCATATACCTTATTCGTTATACGTTATACGTTATACGTTATACGTTATACGTTATACGTTATACGTTATACGTTATACGTTATACGTTATACGTTATACGTTATACGTTATACGTTATACGTTATACGTTATACGTTATACGTTATACGTTATACGTTATACGTTATACGTTATACGTTATACGTTATACGTTATACGTTATACGTTATACGTTATACGTTATACGTTATACGTTAAACGTTATACGTTATACGTTATACGTTATACGATATACGTTATACGTTAAACGTTGTACGTTATACGTTATAAGTTATACGTTATACGTTATACGTTATACGTTATACGTTATACGTTATACGTTGTACGTTATACTTTGTACGTTATACGTTATACGTTATACGTTACTCGTTATACGTAATATGTAATACGTTTTACGTTATAAGTTATACGTTATACGTTATACGTTATACGTTATACGTTATACGTTATACGTTATACGTTATACGTTATACGTTATACGTTATACGGTATACGTTATGCGTTATACGTTATTCGTTATACGTTATACGTTATTCGTTGTACGTTATACGTTATACGTTATACGTTATACGTTGTACGTTATACGTTATACGTTATACGTTACTCGTTATACGTTATACGTTATACGTTATACGTTATACGTTATACGTTATACGTTATACGTTATACGTTATACGTTACTCGTTATACGTAATATGTAATACGTTTTACGTTATAAGTTATACGTTATACGTTATACGTTATACGTTATACGTTATACGTTATACGTTATACGTTATACGTTATACGTTATACGTTATACGTTATACGTTATACGTTATACGTTATACGTTATACGGTATACGTTATGCGTTATACGTTATACGTTATACGTTATACGTTATACGTTATACGTTTTACGTTTTACGTTATACGTTATACGTTATACGATATACGTTATACGTTATACGTTATGCGTTATAGGATATACGTTATACGTTATACGTTATACGTTATACGTTATACGTTATACGTTATACGTTATACGTTATACGTTATACGTTATACGTTATACGTTATACGTTATACGTTATACGTTATACGTTGTACGTTATACGTTATACGTTATACGTTATACGTTATACGTTATACGTTATACGTTATACGTTATACGTTATACGTTATACGTTATACGTTATACGTTATGCGTTATACGCTATACGTTATGCGTTATAGGTCATACCTTATACGTGTTACGTCATACGTTATACGTTATACGTTATACGTTATTCGTTATACGTTATACGTTATACGTTATACGTTATACGTTATACGTTATACGTTATACGTTATACGTTATACGTTATACGTTATACGTTATACGTTATACGTTATACGTTATACGTTATACGTTATACGTTATACGTTATACGATATACGTTATACGTTAAACGTTGTACGTTATAGGTTGTACGTTATACGTTATACGTTAAACGTTATACGTTATACGTTATACGTTATACGTTATACGTTATACGTTATACGTTATACGTTATACGTTATACGTTATACGTTATACGTTTGACGTTATACGCTATACGGTATACGTTATGCGTTATTCGCTATACGTTATGCGTTATAGGATATACGTTATGCATTATAGGATATACGTTATACGTGATACGTTGTACGTTATACGTTATACGTTATACGTTATACGTTATACGTTATACGTTATACGTTATACGTTATACGTTATACGTTATACGTTATACGTTATACGTTATACGTTATACGTTATACGTTATACGTTATACGTTATACGTTATACGTTATACGTTATACGTTATACGTTATACGTTATACGTTATACGTTATACGTTATACGTTATACGTTATACGTTTGACGTTATACGCTATTCGGTATACGTTATGCGTTATTCGCTATACGTTATGCGTTATAGGATATACGTTATGCATTATAGGATATACGTTATACGTGATACGTTGTACGTTATACGTTATACGTTATACGTTATACGTTATACGTTATACGTTATACGTTATACGTTATACGTTATACGTTGTACGTTATGCGTTAAACATTATACGTTATACGATATACGTTATCCGTTATACGTTATGCGTTATAGCATATACCTTATTCGTTATACGTTATACGTTATACGTTATACGTTATACGTTATACGATATACGTTATACGTTATACGTTATACGTTATACGTTATACGTTATACGTTATACGTTATACGTTATACGTTATGCGTTATACGCTATACGTTATGCGTTATAGGTCATACCTTATACGTGTTACGTCATACGTTATACGTTATACGTTATACGTTATTCGTTATACGTCATACGTTATACGTTATACGTTATACGTTATACGTTATACGTTATACGTTATACGTTATACGTTATACGTTTGACGTTATACGCTATACGGTATACGTTATGCGTTATTCGCTATACGTTATGCGTTATAGGATATACGTTATGCATTATAGGATATACGTTATACGTGATACGTTGTACGTTATACGTTATACGTTATACGTTATACGTTATACGTTATACGTTATACGTTATACGTTATACGTTATACGTTATACGTTGTACGTTATGCGTTAAACATTATACGTTATACGATATACGTTATCCGTTATACGTTATGCGTTATAGCATATACCTTATTCGTTATACGTTATACGTTATACGTTATACGTTATACGTTATACGTTATACGTTATACGTTATACGTTATACGTTATACGTTATACGTTATACGTTATACGTTATACGTTATACGTTATACGTTATACGTTATACGTTATACGTTATACGTTAAACGTTATACGTTATACGTTATACGTTATACGTTATACGTTATACGTTATACGTTATACGTTAAACGTTATACGTTATACGTTATACGTTATACGATATACGTTATACGTTAAACGTTGTACGTTATACGTTATAAGTTATACGTTATACGTTATACGTTATACGTTATACGTTATTCGTTATACGTTATACGTTATACGTTATACCTTATACGTTATGCGTTATACGTTTTACGTTATACGTTATACGTTATACGTTATACATTATTCGTTATACGTTATACGTTATACGTTATACGTTATTCGTTGTACGTTATACGTTATACGTTATACGTTATACGTTATACGTTATACGTTACTCGTTATACGTTATACGTTATACGTTATACGTTAAACGTTATACGTTATACGTTATACGTTATACGTTATACGTTATACGTTATACGTTCTACGTTATACGTTATACGTTATACGTTATCGTTATACGTTACACGTTATTCGTTGTACGTTATACGTTATACGTTATACGTTATACGTTGTACGTTATACGTTATACGTTATACGTTACTCGTTATACGTTATAAGTTATACGTTATACGTTATACGTTATACGTTATACGTTATACTTATACGTATCGTATACGTAATATGTATACGTTTTACGTTATAAGTTATACGTTATACGTTATACGTTATACGTTATACGTTATACGTTATACGTTATACGTTATACGTTATACGTTATATCGATATACGTTATACGTTATACGTTATACGTTATACGTTATACGTTATACGTTATACGTTATGGCTTATACGCTATACGTTATGCGTTATAGGTCATACTTATACGTGTTAAGACTCATACGTTATACGTTAGACGTTATACGTTATTCGTTTTACGTCATACGTTATAGTTTTACGTTATACGTTATACGTTATACGTTATACGTTATACGTTATACGCTATACGTTTGACGTTATACGCTATACGGTATACGTTAAGACGTATCGCTATACGTATGCGTTATAGGGATATACGTTTTGCATTATAGGATAACGTTATACGTGATACGTTGTACGTTATACGGTTATCGTTATACGTTATACGTTATACGTTATACGTTATACGTTATACGTTATACGTATACGTTGTACGTTATGCGCAGTTAAACATTATACGTTATACGATATACGTTATCCGTTATACGTTATGCGTTATAGCATATACTTATACGTTATACGTTATACGTTATCGTTATACGTTATACGTATACGTTAACGTTATACGTTATACGTTATACGTTATACGTTAACGTTACACGTTATACGTTATACGTTATACGCTTTATACGTTAAACGTTGTACGTTATACTGTTATAAGTATACGTTATACGTTATACGTTATACGTTATACGTGATTACGTTGTACGTTATACTTTGTACGTATACGTATACTTATACGTTACTCGTTATACGTAATATGTAATACGGTTTTACGTTATAAGTTATCGTTATACGTTATACGTTATACGTTATACTTGTTATACGTTATACGTTATACGTATACGTTATACGTTATACGTTATACGTTATACGTATCGGTATACGTTATGCGTTATACGTTATGTGTTATACGTTATACGTTATACGTAACGTTAATACGTTATACGTTATACGTTATACGTTAACGTTATACGATATACGTTTACGTTATACGTTGTACGTTATACGTTATACGTTATACGTATAAGTTATACGTTTACGTATACGTTATACGTTATACGTTATACGTTTACGTTATTCGTTATACGTTATCGTTATACGTTATAACCTTATACGTTATGCGTTATACGTTTTACTTATCGTATACGTATACGTTATACATAATTCGTTATTACGTTATACGTTATACGTTATACGTTATTCGTTGTACGTTATACGTTATACGTATACGTTATACGTTATACGTTATACGTTATACGTTATACGTTATACGTTATACGTTATACGTTATGCGTTATACGCTATACGTTATGCGTTATAGGTCATACCTTATACGTGTTACGTCATACGTTATACGTTATACGGTTATACGTTATTGTATCGTTATACGTTATACGTTATACGTTATACAGTATAGTCTTATATCGTTATACGTTATACGTTATACGTTATACGTTATACGTTATACGTATACTGTTATACGTTATACGTTATACGTTTACGTTATACGTTATACGATTATACGTTTTACGTAAACGTTTACGTTATAGGTTGTACGTTATACGTTATACGTTAAACGTTATACGTTATACGTTATACGTTATACGTTATACGTTATTACGTTATACGTTATACTTATACGTTATACGTTATACGTTATACGTTTGACGATATTACGCTATCCTGATACGTATGGCGTTATTCGCTATACGTTATGCGTTATAGGATATACGTTTGCATTATAGGATATACGTTATACGTGATACGTTGTACGTTATACGTATACGTTATACGTTATACGTTATACGTTATCCGTTATACGTTATACGTTATACGTTATACCTGTTATACTTTACGTTATACGTTATAGCGTTATACGTTATACGTATACGTTATACGTTATACGTATAGTACGTACGTATACGGTATACGTTATACGTTATACGTTATACGTATACGTTATACGTTATACGGTTATACGTTTGACGTTATACGCTATTCGGTATGTACGTTATGCGTTATCGCTATACGTATGCGTTATAGGATATACCGTTATGCATTATAGGATATAGCTTATACGGATACGTTGTACGTTATACGTTATACGTTATACGTTATACGTTATACGTTATACGTTACTACGTTTTACGTTATACGTTATACGTTGTACGTTATGCGTTAAACATTATCGTTATACGATATACGTTATCCGTTATACGTTATGCTGTATAGCATATACCTATTCGTTATACGTTATACGTTATACGTTATACGTTATACGTTATACGATATACGTTAACTGTTATACGTTATACGTTATCGTTATACGTTATACGTTATACGTATACGTTATAGCTTATGCGTTATACGCTTACGTTATGCGTTAATAGGTCATACCTTATACGTGTTACGTCATACGTTATACGTTATACGTTATACGTTATCGTAATACGTCATACGTTATACGTTATACGTTATACGTTATACGTTATACGATATACGTTATAGCTTAATACGTTTACGTTTGACGTTATTCGCTATACGGTATACGTTATGCGTTATTCGCTATACGTTATGCGTTTATAGGATATACGTTATGCATATATGATATACGTTATACGTGATACGTTGTACGTTATACGTTATACGTTATACGTTATACGTTTTACGATATACGTTATCGTTATACGTTATATGTTATACGTTATACGTTGTACGTTATGCGTAAACATTTATACGTTAACGATATACGTTATCCGTTATACGTTATGCGTTATAGCATATACTATTCGTTATATCGTTATTACGTTATAGCTTATACGTTATACGTTATACGTATACGTATACGTTATACGTTATACGTTATACGTTATACGTTATTACGTTATAAGTATACGTTATACGTTATACGTTATACGTTATACGTTATACGTATACGTTAAACGTTATTACGTTAATATACGTAATACGTTATACGTTATACGTTATACGTTATACGTTATACGTTAACGTTATACGTTATCGTATACGTTATACGATATACGTTATACGTTAAACGTTGTACGTTATACGTTTATACGTTATCTTTACGTTTATACGTTCTTATACGTTACTTACGTTATACGTTATTCGTATACGTTATACAGTTATTCGTTATACGTTATACGTTACTATAGCGTTATTCGTTTACGTTATACGTTTACGTATAGCTTATACGTTATACGTTTACGTACCTTACGTTATACGTTATACGTTATACGTTAGAACGTTATACGTTATACGTTATTACGTTATACGTTATACGTTATCCGTTACTCGTTATACGTTAAACGTATACGTTATACGTAACGTTATACGTTACTACGTTATAGTAATGATTTTACGTTATACGGTTATACGTTATACGTTATCGTTATACACGTTATACGTTATAACGTTATACGTTACACTTATTCCACGTTACACGTTATTCGTTGTACGTTATACGTTATACGTTATACGTTATACGTTGTACGTTATACGTTATACGTTATACGTTACTCGTTATACGTTATACGTTATACGTTATACGTTATACGTTATACGTTATACGTTATACGTTATACGTTACTCGTTATACGTAATATGTAATACGTTTTACGTTATAAGTTATACGTTATACGTTATACGTTATACGTTATACGTTATACGTTATACGTTATACGTTATACGTTATACGTTATACGTTATACGTTATACGTTATACGTTATACGTTATACGTTATACGTTATACGTTATACGTTATGCGTTATACGCTATACGTTATGCGTTATAGGTCATACCTTATACGTGTTACGTCATACGTTATACGTTATACGTTATACGTTATTCGTTATACGTCATACGTTATACGTTATACGTTATACGTTATACGTTATACGTTATACGTTATACGTTATACGCTATACGTTTGACGTTATACGCTATACGGTATACGTTATGCGTTATTCGCTATACGTTATGCGTTATAGGATATACGTTATGCATTATAGGATATACGTTATACGTGATACGTTGTACGTTATACGTTATACGTTATACGTTATACGTTATACGTTATACGTTATACGTTATACGTTATACGTTATACGTTGTACGTTATGCGTTAAACATTATACGTTATACGATATACGTTATCCGTTATACGTTATGCGTTATAGCATATACCTTATTCGTTATACGTTATACGTTATACGTTATACGTTATACGTTATACGTTATACGTTATACGTTATACGTTATACGTTATACGTTATACGTTACACGTTATACGTTATACGTTATACGTTATACGTTAAACGTTGTACGTTATACGTTATAAGTTATACGTTATACGTTATACGTTATACGTTATACGTTATACGTTGTACGTTATACTTTGTACGTTATACGTTATACGTTATACGTTACTCGTTATACGTAATATGTAATACGTTTTACGTTATAAGTTATACGTTATACGTTATACGTTATACGTTATACGTTATACGTTATACGTTATACGTTATACGTTATACGTTATACGTTATACGTTATACGTTATACGGTATACGTTATGCGTTATACGTTATGTGTTATACGTTATACGTTATACGTAAACGTTATACGTTATACGTTATACGTTATACGTTATACGTTATACGATATACGTTATACGTTATACGTTGTACGTTATACGTTATACGTTATACGTTATACGTTATACGTTATACGTTATACGTTATACGTTATACGTTATACGTTATTCGTTATACGTTATACGTTATACGTTATACCTTATACGTTATGCGTTATACGTTTTACGTTATACGTTATACGTTATACGTTATACATTATTCGTTATACGTTATACGTTATACGTTATACGTTATTCGTTGTACGTTATACGTTATACGTTATACGTTATACGTTATACGTTATACGTTACTCGTTATACGTTATACGTTATACGTTATACGTTAAACGTTATACGTTATACGTTATACGTTATACGTTATACGTTATACGTTATACGTTATACGTTATACGTTATACGTTATACGTTATACGTTATACGTTATACGTTATACGTTATTCGTTGTACGTTATACGTTATACGTTATACGTTATACGTTGTACGTTATACGTTATACGTTATACGTTACTCGTTATACGTTATACGTTATACGTTATACGTTATACGTTATACGTTATACGTTATACGTTATACGTTACTCGTTATACGTAATATGTAATACGTTTTACGTTATAAGTTATACGTTATACGTTATACGTTATACGTTATACGTTATACGTTATACGTTATACGTTATACGTTATACGTTATACGTTATACGTTATACGTTATACGGTATACGTTATGCGTTATACGTTATACGTTATACGTTATACGTTATACGTTATACGTTTTACGTTTTACGTTATACGTTATACGTTATACGATATACGTTATACGTTATACGTTATGCGTTATAGGATATACGTTATACGTTATACGTTATACGTTATACGTTGTACGTTATGCGTCATACGTTATACGTTATACGTTATACGTTATACATTATACGTTATACGTTATACGTTATACGTTATACGTTATTCGTTATACGTTATACGTTATACGTTATACGTTATACGTTATACGTTATACGTTATACGTTACTCGTTATACGTAATATGTAATACGTTATACGTTTTACGTTATACGTTATACGTTATACGTTATACGTTATACGTTATACGTTGTACGTTATACGTTGTACGTTATACGTTGTACGTTATACGTTGTACGTTATACGTTATACGTTATACGTTATACGTTATACGTTATACGTTATACGTTACACGTTATACGTTATACGTTGTACGTTTTACATTATACGTTATACGTTATACGTTATACGTTATACGTTATACGTTGTACGTTATACGTTGTACGTTATACGTTGTACGTTATACGTTGTACGTTATACGTTATACGTTATACGTTATACGTTATACGTTATACGTTATACGTTACACGTTATACGCTATTCGGTATACGTTATGCGTTATTCGCTATACGTTATGCGTTATAGGATATACGTTATGCATTATAGGATATACGTTATACGTGATACGTTGTACGTTATACGTTATACGTTATACGTTATACGTTATACGTTATACGTTATACGTTATACGTTATACGTTTGACGTTATACGCTATTCGGTATACGTTATGCGTTATTCGCTATACGTTATGCGTTATAGGATATACGTTATGCATTATAGGATATACGTTATACGTGATACGTTGTACGTTATACGTTATACGTTATACGTTATACGTTATACGTTATACGTTATACGTTATACGTTATACGTTATACGTTATACGTTATACGTTATACGTTTGACGTTATACGCTATTCGGTATACGTTATGCGTTATTCGCTATACGTTATGCGTTATAGGATATACGTTATGCATTATAGGATATACGTTATACGTGATACGTTGTACGTTATACGTTATACGTTATACGTTATACGTTATACGTTATACGTTATACGTTATACGTTATACGTTATACGTTGTACGTTATGCGTTAAACATTATACGTTATACGATATACGTTATCCGTTATACGTTATGCGTTATAGCATATACCTTATTCGTTATACGTTATACGTTATACGTTATACGTTATACGTTATACGATATACGTTATACGTTATACGTTATACGTTATACGTTATACGTTATACGTTATACGTTATACGTTATACGTTATGCGTTATACGCTATACGTTATGCGTTATAGGTCATACCTTATACGTGTTACGTCATACGTTATACGTTATACGTTATACGTTATTCGTTATACGTCATACGTTATACGTTATACGTTATACGTTATACGTTATACGTTATACGTTATACGTTATACGTTATACGTTTGACGTTATACGCTATACGGTATACGTTATGCGTTATTCGCTATACGTTATGCGTTATAGGATATACGTTATGCATTATAGGATATACGTTATACGTGATACGTTGTACGTTATACGTTATACGTTATACGTTATACGTTATACGTTATACGTTATACGTTATACGTTATACGTTATACGTTGTACGTTATGCGTTAAACATTATACGTTATACGATATACGTTATCCGTTATACGTTATGCGTTATAGCATATACCTTATTCGTTATACGTTATACGTTATACGTTATACGTTATACGTTATACGTTATACGTTATACGTTATACGTTATACGTTATACGTTATACGTTATACGTTATACGTTATACGTTATACGTTATACGTTATACGTTATACGTTATACGTTATACGTTAAACGTTATACGTTATACGTTATACGTTATACGTTATACGTTATACGTTATACGTTATACGTTAAACGTTATACGTTATACGTTATACGTTATACGATATACGTTATACGTTAAACGTTGTACGTTATACGTTATAAGTTATACGTTATACGTTATACGTTATACGTTATACGTTATTCGTTATACGTTATACGTTATACGTTATACCTTATACGTTATGCGTTATACGTTTTACGTTATACGTTATACGTTATACGTTATACATTATTCGTTATACGTTATACGTTATACGTTATACGTTATTCGTTGTACGTTATACGTTATACGTTATACGTTATACGTTATACGTTATACGTTACTCGTTATACGTTATACGTTATACGTTATACGTTAAACGTTATACGTTATACGTTATACGTTATACGTTATACGTTATACGTTATACGTTATACGTTATACGTTATACGTTATACGTTATACGTTATACGTTACACGTTATTCGTTGTACGTTATACGTTATACGTTATACGTTATACGTTGTACGTTATACGTTATACGTTATACGTTACTCGTTATACGTTATACGTTATACGTTGTACGTTATACGTTATACGTTATACGTTATACGTTATACGTTACTCGTTATACGTAATATGTAATACGTTTTACGTTATAAGTTATACGTTATACGTTATACGTTATACGTTATACGTTATACGTTATACGTTATACGTTATACGTTATACGTTATACGTTATACGTTATACGTTATACGTTATACGTTATACGTTATACGTTATACGTTATACGTTATGCGTTATACGCTATACGTTATGCGTTATAGGTCATACCTTATACGTGTTACGTCATACGTTATACGTTATACGTTATACGTTATTCGTTATACGTCATACGTTATACGTTATACGTTATACGTTATACGTTATACGTTATACGTTATACGTTATACGCTATACGTTTGACGTTATACGCTATACGGTATACGTTATGCGTTATTCGCTATACGTTATGCGTTATAGGATATACGTTATGCATTATAGGATATACGTTATACGTGATACGTTGTACGTTATACGTTATACGTTATACGTTATACGTTATACGTTATACGTTATACGTTATACGTTATACGTTATACGTTGTACGTTATGCGTTAAACATTATACGTTATACGATATACGTTATCCGTTATACGTTATGCGTTATAGCATATACCTTATTCGTTATACGTTATACGTTATACGTTATACGTTATACGTTATACGTTATACGTTATACGTTATACGTTATACGTTATACGTTATACGTTATACGTTATACGTTATACGTTATACGTTATACGTTAAACGTTGTACGTTATACGTTATAAGTTATACGTTATACGTTATACGTTATACGTTATACGTTATACGTTGTACGTTATACTTTGTACGTTATACGTTATACGTTATACGTTACTCGTTATACGTAATATGTAATACGTTTTACGTTATAAGTTATACGTTATACGTTATACGTTATACGTTATACGTTATACGTTATACGTTATACGTTATACGTTATACGTTATACGTTATACGTTATACGTTATACGGTATACGTTATGCGTTATACGTTATGTGTTATACGTTATACGTTATACGTAAACGTTATACGTTATACGTTATACGTTATACGTTATACGATATACGTTATACGTTATACGTTGTACGTTATACGTTATACGTTATACGTTATACGTTATACGTTATACGTTATACGTTATACGTTATACGTTATACGTTATTCGTTATACGTTATACGTTATACGTTATACCTTATACGTTATGCGTTATACGTTTTACGTTATACGTTATACGTTATACGTTATACATTATTCGTTATACGTTATACGTTATACGTTATACGTTATTCGTTGTACGTTATACGTTATACGTTATACGTTATACGTTATACGTTATACGTTACTCGTTATACGTTATACGTTATACGTTATACGTTAAACGTTATACGTTATACGTTATACGTTATACGTTATACGTTATACGTTATACGTTATACGTTATACGTTATACGTTATACGTTATACGTTATACGTTATACGTTATACGTTATTCGTTGTACGTTATACGTTATACGTTATACGTTATACGTTGTACGTTATACGTTATACGTTATACGTTACTCGTTATACGTTATACGTTATACGTTATACGTTATACGTTATACGTTATACGTTATACGTTATACGTTATACGTTACTCGTTATACGTAATATGTAATACGTTTTACGTTATAAGTTATACGTTATACGTTATACGTTATACGTTATACGTTATACGTTATACGTTATACGTTATACGTTATACGTTATACGTTATACGTTATACGTTATACGGTATACGTTATGCGTTATACGTTATACGTTATACGTTATACGTTATACGTTATACGTTTTACGTTTTACGTTATACGTTATACGTTATACGATATACGTTATACGTTATACGTTATGCGTTATAGGATATACGTTATACGTTATACGTTATACGTTATACGTTGTACGTTATGCGTCATACGTTATACGTTATACGTTATACGTTATACATTATACGTTATACGTTATACGTTATACGTTATACGTTATTCGTTATACGTTATACGTTATACGTTATACGTTATACGTTATACGTTATACGTTATACGTTACTCGTTATACGTAATATGTAATACGTTATACGTTTTACGTTATACGTTATACGTTATACGTTATACGTTATACGTTATACGTTGTACGTTATACGTTGTACGTTATACGTTGTACGTTATACGTTGTACGTTATACGTTATACGTTATACGTTATACGTTATACGTTATACGTTATACGTTACACGTTATACGTTATACGTTGTACGTTTTACATTATACGTTATACGTTATACGTTATACGTTATACGTTATACGTTGTACGTTATACGTTGTACGTTATACGTTGTACGTTATACGTTGTACGTTATACGTTATACGTTATACGTTATACGTTATACGTTATACGTTATACGTTACACGTTATACGTTATACGTAGTACGTTTTACATTATACGTTATACGTTATACGTTATACGTTATACGTTATACGTTGTACGTTATACGTTGTACGTTATACGTTGTACGTTATACGTTATACGTTATACGTTATACGTTATACGTTACTCGTTATACGTAAAATGTAATACGTTTTACGTTATAAGTTATACGTTATACCTTATACGTTATACGTTATACGTTATACGTTATACGTCATACGTTATACGTTATACGTTATACGTTATACGTTATACGTTATACGTTATACGTTATACGTTATACGTTATACGTTATACGTTATACGTTATACGTTATACGTTATACGTTATACGTTATACGTTATAAGTTATGCGTTATACGTTATACGTTATAGGTCATACCTTATACGTGATACGTCATACGTTATACGTTATACGTTATACGTTATTCGTTATACGTTATACGTTATACGTTATACGTTATACGTTATACGTTATACGTTATACGTTATACGTTATACGTTATACGTTATACGTTATACGTTATACGTTATACGTTATACGTTATACGTTAAACGTTATACGTAATACGTTATACGTTATACGTTATACGCTATACGTTATACGTTGTACGTTATGCGTTATACGTTATGCGTTATACGTTACACGTTATACGTTATACGTTGTACGTTATACGTTATACGTTATACGTTATACGTTATTCGTTATACGTTATACGTTATACGTTATACGTTATACGTTATACGTTATACGTTGTACGTTATACGTTATACGTTAAACGTTATACGTTATACGTTATACGTTATACGCTATACGTTATACGTTATACGTTATACGTTATACGTTATACGTTATACGTTATACGTTATACGTTATACGTTATACGTTATACGTTATACGTTATACGTTATACGTTATACGTTATACGGTATACGTTATGCGTTATACGTTATACGTTATACGTTATACGTTATACGTTATACGTTATACGTTGTACGTTATACGTTGTACGTTATACGTTGTACGTTATACGTTATACGTTATACGTTATACGTTATACGTTGTACGTTATACGTTGTACGTTATACGTTATACGTTATACGTTATACGTTATACGTTATACGTTATACGTTATACGTTATACGTTATACGTTATACGTTATACGTTATACGTTATACGTTATACGTTATACGTTATACGTTATACGTTATACGTTATACGTTATACGTTATACGTTTTACGTTTTACGTTATACGTTATACGTTATACGATATACGTTATACGTTATACGTTATGCGTTATAGGATATACGTTATACGTTATACGTTATACGTTATACGTTGTACGTTATGCGTCATACGTTATACGTTATACGTTATACGTTATACATTATACGTTATACGTTATACGTTATACGTTATACGTTATTCGTTATACGTTATACGTTATACGTTATACGTTATACGTTATACGTTATACGTTATACGTTATACGTTATACGTTAAACGTTATACGTTATACGTTATACGTTATACGTTATACGTTATACGTTATACGTTATACGTTAAACGTTATACGTTATACGTTATACGTTATACGATATACGTTATACGTTAAACGTTGTACGTTATACGTTATAAGTTATACGTTATACGTTATACGTTATACGTTATACGTTATACGTTGTACGTTATACTTTGTACGTTATACGTTATACGTTATACGTTACTCGTTATACGTAATATGTAATACGTTTTACGTTATAAGTTATACGTTATACGTTATACGTTATACGTTATACGTTATACGTTATACGTTATACGTTATACGTTATACGTTATACGTTATACGTTATACGGTATACGTTATGCGTTATACGTTATGCGTTATACGTTATACGTTATACGTAAACGTTATACGTTATACGTTATACGTTATACGTTATACGATATACGTTATACGTTATACGTTGTACGTTATACGTTATACGTTATACGTTATACGTTATACGTTATACGTTATACGTTATACGTTATACGTTATACGTTATTCGTTATACGTTATACGTTATACGTTATACCTTATACGTTATGCGTTATACGTTTTACGTTATACGTTATACGTTATACGTTATACATTATTCGTTATACGTTATACGTTATACGTTATACGTTATTCGTTGTACGTTATACGTTATACGTTATACGTTATACGTTATACGTTATACGTTACTCGTTATACGTTATACGTTATACGTTATACGTTAAACGTTATACGTTATACGTTATACGTTATACGTTATACGTTATACGTTATACGTTATACGTTATACGTTATACGTTATACGTTATACGTTATACGTTACACGTTATTCGTTGTACGTTATACGTTATACGTTATACGTTATACGTTGTACGTTATACGTTATACGTTATACGTTACTCGTTATACGTTATACGTTATACGTTATACGTTATACGTTATACGTTATACGTTATACGTTATACGTTATACGTTACTCGTTATACGTAATATGTAATACGTTTTACGTTATAAGTTATACGTTATACGTTATACGTTATACGTTATACGTTATACGTTATACGTTATACGTTATACGTTATACGTTATACGTTATACGTTATACGTTATACGTTATACGTTATACGTTATACGTTATACGTTATACGTTATACGTTATGCGTTATACGCTATACGTTATGCGTTATAGGTCATACCTTATACGTGTTACGTCATACGTTATACGTTATACGTTATACGTTATTCGTTATACGTCATACGTTATACGTTATACGTTATACGTTATACGTTATACGTTATACGTTATACGTTATACGCTATACGTTTGACGTTATACGCTATACGGTATACGTTATGCGTTATTCGCTATACGTTATGCGTTATAGGATATACGTTATGCATTATAGGATATACGTTATACGTGATACGTTGTACGTTATACGTTATACGTTATACGTTATACGTTATACGTTATACGTTATACGTTATACGTTATACGTTATACGTTGTACGTTATGCGTTAAACATTATACGTTATACGATATACGTTATCCGTTATACGTTATGCGTTATAGCATATACCTTATTCGTTATACGTTATACGTTATACGTTATACGTTATACGTTATACGTTATACGTTATACGTTATACGTTATACGTTATACGTTATACGTTATACGTTATACGTTATACGTTATACGTTATACGTTTTACGTTATACGTTATACGTTATACGTTATACGTTATACGTTATACGTTATACGTTATACGTTATACGTTATACGTTATACGTTATACGTTATACGTTAAACGTTATACGTTATACGTTATACGTTATACGATATACGTTATACGTTAAACGTTGTACGTTATACGTTGTAAGTTATACGTTATACGTTATACGTTATACGTTATACGTTATACGTTGTACGTTATACTTTGTACGTTATACGTTATACGTTATACGTTACTCGTTATACGTAATATGTAATACGTTTTACGTTATAAGTTATACGTTATACGTTATACGTTATACGTTATACGTTATACGTTATACGTTATACGTTATACGTTATACGTTATACGTTATACGTTATACGTTATACGGTATACGTTATGCGTTATACGTTATGTGTTATACGTTATACGTTATACGTAAACGTTATACGTTATACGTTATACGTTATACGTTATACGATATACGTTATACGTTATACGTTGTACGTTATACGTTATACGTTATACGTTATACGTTATACGTTATACGTTATACGTTATACGTTATACGTTATACGTTATACGTTATTCGTTATACGTTATACGTTATACGTTATACCTTATACGTTATGCGTTATACGTTTTACGTTATACGTTATACGTTATACGTTATACATTATTCGTTATACGTTATACGTTATACGTTATACGTTATTCGTTGTACGTTATACGTTATACGTTATACGTTATACGTTATACGTTATACGTTACTCGTTATACGTTATACGTTATACGTTATACGTTAAACGTTATACGTTATACGTTATACGTTATACGTTATACGTTATACGTTATACGTTATACGTTATACGTTATACGTTATACGTTATACGTTATACGTTATACGTTATTCGTTGTACGTTATACGTTATACGTTATACGTTATACGTTGTACGTTATACGTTATACGTTATACGTTACTCGTTATACGTTATACGTTATACGTTATACGTTATACGTTATACGTTATACGTTATACGTTATACGTTACTCGTTATACGTAATATGTAATACGTTTTACGTTATAAGTTATACGTTATACGTTATACGTTATACGTTATACGTTATACGTTATACGTTATACGTTATACGTTATACGTTATACGTTATACGTTATACGTTATACGGTATACGTTATGCGTTATACGTTATACGTTATACGTTATACGTTATACGTTATACGTTTTACGTTTTACGTTATACGTTATACGTTATACGATATACGTTATACGTTATACGTTATGCGTTATAGGATATACGTTATACGTTATACGTTATACGTTATACGTTGTACGTTATGCGTCATACGTTATACGTTATACGTTATACGTTATACATTATACGTTATACGTTATACGTTATACGTTATACGTTATTCGTTATACGTTATACGTTATACGTTATACGTTATACGTTATACGTTATACGTTATACGTTACTCGTTATACGTAATATGTAATACGTTATACGTTTTACGTTATACGTTATACGTTATACGTTATACGTTATACGTTATACGTTGTACGTTATTCGTTGTACGTTATACGTTGTACGTTATACGTTGTACGTTATACGTTATACGTTATACGTTATACGTTATACGTTATACGTTATACGTTACACGTTATACGTTATACGTTGTACGTTTTACATTATACGTTATACGTTATACGTTATACGTTATACGTTATACGTTGTACGTTATACGTTGTACGTTATACGTTGTACGTTATACGTTGTACGTTATACGTTATACGTTATACGTTATACGTTATACGTTATACGTTATACGTTACACGTTATACGTTATACGTAGTACGTTTTACATTATACGTTATACGTTATACGTTATACGTTATACGTTATACGTTGTACGTTATACGTTGTACGTTATACGTTGTACGTTATACGTTATACGTTATACGTTATACGTTATACGTTACTCGTTATACGTAAAATGTAATACGTTTTACGTTATAAGTTATACGTTATACCTTATACGTTATACGTTATACGTTATACGTTATACGTTATACGTTATACGTTATACGTTATACGTTATACGTTATACGTTATACGTTACACGTTATACGTTATACGTTATACGTTATACGTTATACGTTATACGTTATACGTTATACGTTATAAGTTATGCGTTATACGTTATACGTTATAGGTCATACCTTATACGTGATACGTCATACGTTATACGTTATACGTTATACGTTATTCGTTATACGTTATACGTTATACGTTATACGTTATACGTTATACGTTATACGTTATACGTTATACGTTATACGTTATACGTTATACGTTATACGTTATACGTTATACGTTATACGTTATACGTTAAACGTTATACGTAATACGTTATACGTTATACGTTATACGCTATACGTTATACGTTGTACGTTATGCGTTATACGTTATGCGTTATACGTTACACGTTATACGTTATACGTTGTACGTTATACGTTATACGTTATACGTTATACGTTATTCGTTATACGTTATACGTTATACGTTATACGTTATACGTTATACGTTATACGTTGTACGTTATACGTTATACGTTAAACGTTATACGTTATACGTTATACGTTATACGCTATACGTTATACGTTATACGTTATACGTTATACGTTATACGTTATACGTTATACGTTATACGTTATACGTTATACGTTATACGTTATACGTTATACGTTATACGTTATACATTATACGGTATACGTTATGCGTTATACGTTATACGTTATACGTTATACGTTATACGTTATACGTTATACGTTGTACGTTATACGTTGTACGTTATACGTTGTACGTTATACGTTATACGTTATACGTTATACGTTATACGTTGTACGTTATACGTTGTACGTTATACGTTATACGTTATACGTTATACGTTATACGTTATACGTTATACGTTATACGTTATACGTTATACGTTATACGTTATACGTTATACGTTATACGTTATACGTTATACGTTATACGTTATACGTTATACGTTATACGTTATACGTTATACGTTATACGTTATACGTTATACGTTATACGTTATACGTTATACGTTATACGTTATACGTTGTACGTTATACGTTGTACGTTATACGTTGTACGTTATACGTTGTACGTTATACGTTGTACGTTATACGTTATACGTTATACGTTATACGTTATACGTTATACGTTATACGTTATACGTTATACGTTATACGTTACTCGTTATACGTAAAATGTAATACGTTTTACGTTATAAGTTATACGTTATACGTCATACGTTATACGTTATACGTTATACGTTATACGTTATACGTTATACGTTATACGATATACGTTATACGTTATACGTTATGCGTTATATGTTATACGTTGTACGTTATACGTTGTACGTTATACGTTGTACGTTATACGTTGTACGTTATACGTTATACGTTATACGTTATACGTTATACGTTATACGTTATACGTTATACGTTATACGTTATACGTTATACGTTACTCGTTATACGTAAAATGTAATACGTTTTACGTTATAAGTTATACGTTATACGTTATACGTTATACGTTATACGTTATACGTTATACGTTATACGTTATACGTTATACGTTATACGTTATACGTTATACGTTATACGTTATACGTTATACGTTATACGTTATACGTTATACGTTATACGTTATACGTTATACGTTATACGTTATACGTTATACGTTATACGTTAAACGTTATACGTTATACGTTACTCGTTATACGTAAAATGTAATACGTTTTACGTTATAAGTTATACGTTATACGTTATACGTTATACGTTATACGTTATACGTTATACGTTATACGTTATACGTTATACGGTATACGTTATGCGTTATACATTATACGTTATACGTTATACGTTATACGTTATACGTTATACGTTATACGTTATACGTTTGACGTTATACGTTATACGGTATACGTTATACGTTATGCGTTATAAGTTATACGTTATACGTTATACGTTATACGTTTGACGTTATACGTTATACGGTATACGTTATGCGTTATACGCTATACGTTATGCGTTATAGGATATACGTTATGCGTTATAGGATATACGTTATACGTGATACGTTGTACGTTATACGTTATACGTTATACGTTATACGTTATACGTTATACGTTATTCGTTATACGTTATACGTTATACGTTATACGTTATACGTTATACGTTATACGTTATACGTTTTACGTTATACGTTATACGTTATACGTTATACGTTATACGTTATACGTTGTACGTTATACGTTGTACGTTATACGTTGTACGTTATACGTTGTACGTTATACGTTATACGTTATACGTTATACGTTATACGTTATACGTTATACGTTATACGTTATACGTTATACGTTACTCGTTATACGTAAAATGTAATACGTTTTACGTTATAAGTTATACGTTATACGTCATACGTTATACGTTATACGTTATACGTTATACGTTATACGTTATACGTTATACGATATACGTTATACGTTATACGTTATGCGTTATATGTTATACGTTGTACGTTATACGTTGTACGTTATACGTTGTACGTTATACGTTGTACGTTATACGTTATACGTTATACGTTATACGTTATACGTTATACGTTATACGTTATACGTTATACGTTATACGTTATACGTTACTCGTTATACGTAAAATGTAATACGTTTTACGTTATAAGTTATACGTTATACGTTATACGTTATACGTTATACGTTATACGTTATACGTTATACGTTATACGTTATACGTTATACGTTATACGTTATACGTTATACGTTATACGTTATACGTTACTCGTTATACGTAAAATGTAATACGTTTTACGTTATAAGTTATACGTTATACGTCATACGTTATACGTTATACGTTATACGTTATACGTTATACGTTATACGTTATACGTTATACGATATACGTTATACGTTATACGTTATGCGTTATATGTTATACGTTGTACGTTATACGTTATACGTTATACGTTATACGTTGTACGTTATACGTTGTACGTTATACGTTATACGTTATACGTTATACGTTATACGTTATACGTTATTCGTTATACGTTATACGTTATACGTTATACGTTATACGTTATACGTTATACGTTATACGTTATACGTTATACGTTATACGTTATACGTTATACGTTATACGTTATACGTTATACGTTATACGTTATACGTTATACGTTATACGTTAAACGTTATACGTAATACGTTATACGTTATACGTTATACGCTATACGTTATACGTTGTACGTTATGCGTTATACGTTATGCGTTATACGTTACACGTTATACGTTATACGTTGTACGTTATACGTTATACGTTATACGTTATACGTTATTCGTTATACGTTATACGTTATACGTTATACGTTATACGTTATACGTTATACGTTGTACGTTATACGTTATACGTTAAACGTTATACGTTATACGTTATACGTTATACGCTATACGTTATACGTTATACGTTATACGTTATACGTTATACGTTATACGTTATACGTTATACGTTATACGTTATACGTTATACGTTATACGTTATACGTTATACGTTATACGTTATACGGTATACGTTATGCGTTATACGTTATGCGTTATACGTTATACGTTATACGTTATACGTTATACGTTATACGTTATACGTTGTACGTTATACGTTGTACGTTATACGTTGTACGTTATACGTTATACGTTATACGTTATACGTTATACGTTGTACGTTATACGTTGTACGTTATACGTTATACGTTATACGTTATACGTTATACGTTATACGTTATACGTTATACGTTATACGTTATACGTTATACGTTATACGTTATACGTTATACGTTATACGTTATACGTTATACGTTATACGTTATACGTTATACGTTATACGTTATACGTTATACGTTATACGTTATACGTTATACGTTATACGTTATACGTTATACGTTACTCGTTATACGTAAAATGTAATACGTTTTACGTTATAAGTTATACGTTATACGTCATACGTTATACGTTATACGTTATACGTTATACGTTATACGTTATACGTTATACGATATACGTTATACGTTATACGTTATGCGTTATATGTTATACGTTGTACGTTATACGTTGTACGTTATACGTTGTACGTTATACGTTGTACGTTATACGTTATACGTTATACGTTATACGTTATACGTTATACGTTATACGTTATACGTTATACGTTATACGTTATACGTTATACGTTACTCGTTATACGTAAAATGTAATACGTTTTACGTTATAAGTTATACGTTATACGTTATACGTTATACGTTATACGTTATACGTTATACGTTATACGTTATACGTTATACGTTATACGTTATACGTTATACGTTATACGTTATACGTTATACGTTATACGTTATACGTTATACGTTATACGTTATACGTTATACGTTATACGTTATACGTTATACGTTATACGTTATACGTTATACGTTATACGTTAAACGTTATACGTTATACGTTACTCGTTATACGTAAAATGTAATACGTTTTACGTTATAAGTTATACGTTATACGTTATACGTTATACGTTATACGTTATACGTTATACGTTATACGTTATACGTTATACGTTATACGGTATACGTTATGCGTTATACATTATACGTTATACGTTATACGTTATACGTTATACGTTATACGTTATACGTTTGACGTTATACGTTATACGGTATACGTTATACGTTATGCGTTATAAGTTATACGTTATACGTTATACGTTATACGTTTGACGTTATACGTTATACGGTATACGTTATGCGTTATACGCTATACGTTATGCGTTATAGGATATACGTTATGCGTTATAGGATATACGTTATACGTGATACGTTGTACGTTATACGTTATACGTTATACGTTATACGTTATACGTTATACGTTATACGTTATTCGTTATACGTTATACGTTATACGTTATACGTTATAGGTCATACCTTATACGTGATACGTTATACATTATACGTTATACGTTATACGTTATACGTTATACGTTATTCGTTATACGTTATACGTTATACGTTATACGTTATACGTTATACGTTATACGTTATACGTTATACGTTATACGTTATACGTTATACGTTATACGTTATACGTTATACGTTATACGTTATACGTTATACTTTAAACGTTATACGTTATACGTTATACGTTATACGTTATACGCTATACGTTATACGTTGTACGTTATGCGTTATACGTTATGCGTTATACGTTACACGTTATTCGTTATACGTTGTACGTTATACGTTATACGTTATACGTTATACGTTATTAGTTATACGTTATACGTTATACGTTAAACGTTATACGTTATACGTTATACGTTATACGTTATACGTTATACGTTATACGTTATACGTTGTACGTTATACGTTATACGTTATACGTTATACGTTATACGTTATACGTTATGCGTTATACGCTATACGCTATGCGTTATAGGTCATACCTTATACGTGATACGTCATACGTTATACGTTATACGTTATACGTTATTCGTTATACGTTATACGTTATACGTTATACGTTATACGTTATACGTTATACGTTATACGTTATACGTTATACGTTATACGTTAAACGTTATACGTTATACGTTATACGTTATACGTTATACGCAATACGTTATACGTTGTACGTTATGCGTTATACGTTATGCGTTATACGTTATACGTTATACGTTATACGTTGTACGTTATACGTTATACGTTATACGTTATACGTTATTCGTTATTCGTTATCCGTTATACGTTATACGTTATACGTTATACGTTATACGTTATACGTTATACGTTATACGTTATACGTTAAACGTTATACGTTATACGTTATACGTTATACGATATACGTTATACGTTATACGTTGTACGTTGTACGTTATACGTTAAACGTTGTACGTTGTACGTTATACGTTAAACGTTATACGTTATACGTTATACGTTATACGTTATACGTTATACGTTGTACGTTATACGTTATACGTTATACGTTATACGTTATACGTTATACGTCATACGTTATACGTTATACGTTATGCGTTATATGTTATACGTTATACGTTATACGTTATACGTTATACGTTATACGTTATACGTTATACGTTATACGTTATACGTTATAAGTTATACGTTATACGTTGTACGTTATACGTTATACGTTATACGTTGTACGTTATACGTTGTACGTTATACGTTGTACGTTATACGTTATACGTTATGCGTTATACGTTATACGTTATACGTTCTACGTTATACGTTGTACGTTATACGTTGTACGTTATACGTTATACGTTATACGTTATACGTTATACGTTATACGTTATACGTTATACGTTATACGTTATACGTTATACGTTATACGTTATACGTTATACGTTATACGTTATACGTTATACGTTATACGTTATACGTTATACGTTATACGTTATACGTTTTACGTTATACGTTATACGTTATACGTTATACGTTATACGTTATACGTTATACGTTATACGTTATACGTTATACGTTACACGTTATAAGTTATACGTTATACGTTATACGTTATACGATATACGTTATACATTATGCGTTATACGCTATACGTAATGCGTTATAGGTCACACCTTATACGTGATACGTCATACGCTATACGTTATACGTGATACGTTATACGTTATACGTTATACGTTATACGTTATACGTTGTACGTTATACGTTAAACGTTAGACGTTATATGTTATACGTTATACGTTGTACGTTATACGTTATATGTAATATGTAATACGTTATACGTTATACGCTATACGTTATACGTTACACGTTATACGTTATACGTTATGCGTTATACGTTATGCGTTATACGTTATACGTTATACGTTATACGTTATACGTTATACGTTATACGTCATACGTTATACGTTATACGTTATACGTTATACGTTATACGTTATACGTTATACGTTAAACGTTATACGTTATACGTTATACGTTATACGTTATACGTTATACGTTATACGTTATACGTTATACGTTATACGTTATACGTTATACGTTATACGTTATACGTTATTCGTTGTACGTTATACGTTATACGTTATACGTTATACGTTATACGTTATACGTTACTCGTTATACGTTATACGTTATACGTTATACGTTATACGTTATACGTTATACGTTATACGTTATACGTTACTCGTTATACGTAATATGTAATACGTTTTACGTTATAAGTTATACGTTATACGTTATACGTTATACGTTATACGTTATACGTTTTACGTTATACGTTATACGTTATACGTTATACATTATACGTTATACGTTATACGTTATACGTTATACGTTATTCGTTGTACGTTATACGTTATACGTTATACGTTATACGTTATACGTTATACGTTACTCGTTATACGTTATACGTTATACGTTATACGTTAAACGTTATACGTTATACGTTATACGTTATACGTTATACGTTATACGTTATACGTTATACGTTATACGTTATACGTTATACGTTATACGTTATACGTTATACGTTATTCGTTGTACGTTATACGTTATACGTTATACGTTATACGTTATACGTTATACGTTATACGGTATACGTTATGCGTTATACGTTATACGTTATACGTTATACGTTATACGTTATACGTTATACGTTATACGTTATACGTTATACGGTATACGTTATGCGTTATACATTATACGTTATACGTTATACGTTATACGTTATACGTTATACGTTATACGTTATACGTTTGACGTTATACGTTATACGGTATACGTTATACGTTATGCGTTATAAGTTATACGTTATACGTTATACGTTATACGTTTGACGTTATACGTTATACGGTATACGTTATGCGTTATACGCTATACGTTATGCGTTATAGGATATACGTTATGCGTTATAGGATATACGTTATACGTGATACGTTGTACGTTATACGTTATACGTTATACGTTATACGTTATACGTTATACGTTATTCGTTATACGTTATACGTTATACGTTATACGTTATAGGTCATACCTTATACGTGATACGTTATACATTATACGTTATACGTTATACGTTATACGTTATACGTTATTCGTTATACGTTATACGTTATACGTTATACGTTATACGTTATACGTTATACGTTATACGTTATACGTTATACGTTATACGTTATACGTTATACGTTATACGTTATACGTTATACGTTATACGTTATACTTTAAACGTTATACGTTATACGTTATACGTTATACGTTATACGCTATACGTTATACGTTGTACGTTATGCGTTATACGTTATGCGTTATACGTTGTACGTTATGCGTTATACGTTATGCGTTATACGTTACACGTTATTCGTTATACGTTGTACGTTATACGTTATACGTTATACGTTATACGTTATTAGTTATACGTTATACGTTATACGTTAAACGTTATACGTTATACGTTATACGTTATACGTTATACGTTATACGTTATACGTTATACGTTGTACGTTATACGTTATACGTTATACGTTATACGTTATACGTTATACGTTATGCGTTATACGCTATACGCTATGCGTTATAGGTCATACCTTATACGTGATACGTCATACGTTATACGTTATACGTTATACGTTATTCGTTATACGTTATACGTTATACGTTATACGTTATACGTTATACGTTATACGTTATACGTTATACGTTATACGTTATACGTTATACGTTATACGTTATACGTTATACGTTATACGTTATACGTTATACGTTATACTTTAAACGTTATACGTTATACGTTATACGTTATACGTTATACGCTGTACGTTATACGTTGTACGTTATGCGTTATACGTTATGCGTTATACGTTGTACGTTATGCGTTATACGTTATGCGTTATACGTTACACGTTATTCGTTATACGTTGTACGTTATACGTTATACGTTATACGTTATACGTTATTAGTTATACGTTATACGTTATACGTTAAACGTTATACGTTATACGTTATACGTTATACGTTATACGTTATACGTTATACGTTATACGTTGTACGTTATACGTTATACGTTATACGTTATACGTTATACGTTATACGTTATGCGTTATACGCTATACGCTATGCGTTATAGGTCATACCTTATACGTGATACGTCATACGTTATACGTTATACGTTATACGTTATTCGTTATACGTTATACGTTATACGTTATACGTTATACGTTATACGTTATACGTTATACGTTTTACGTTTTACGTTATACGTTATACGTTATACGATATACGTTATACGTTATACGTTATGCGTTATAGGATATACGTTATACGTTATACGTTATACGTTACACGTTATACGTTATACGTTATACGTTATACGTTATACGTTATACGTTATACGTTATACGGTATACGTTATACGTTATGCGTTATACGTTATACGTTATACGTTATACGTTATACGTTATACGTTATACGTTATACGTTATACGTTATACGTTATACGTTATACGTTATACGTTATACGTTATACGTTATACGTTATACGTTATGCGTTATACGCTATACGTTATGCGTTATAGGTCATACCTTATACGTGTTACGTCATACGTTATACGTTATACGTTATACGTTATTCGTTATACGTTATACGTTATACGTTGTACGTTATACGTTATACGTTATACGTTATACGTTATACGTTATACGTTATACGTTATACGTTATACGTTATACGGTATACGTTATGCGTTATACATTATACGTTATACGTTATACGTTATACGTTATACGTTATACGTTATACGTTTGACGTTATACGTTATACGGTATACGTTATACGTTATGCGTTATAAGTTATACGTTATACGTTATACGTTATACGTTTGACGTTATACGTTATACGGTATACGTTATGCGTTATACGCTATACGTTATGCGTTATAGGATATACGTTATGCGTTATAGGATATACGTTATACGTGATACGTTGTACGTTATACGTTATACGTTATACGTTATACGTTATACGTTATACGTTATACGTTATACGTTATTCGTTATACGTTATACGTTATACGTTATACGTTATAGGTCATACCTTATACGTGATACGTTATACATTATACGTTATACGTTATACGTTATACGTTATACGTTATTCGTTATACGTTATACGTTATACGTTATACGTTATACGTTATACGTTATACGTTATACGTTATACGTTATACGTTATACGTTATACGTTATACGTTATACGTTATACGTTATACGTTATACGTTATACTTTAAACGTTATACGTTATACGTTATACGTTATACGTTATACGCTATACGTTATACGTTGTACGTTATGCGTTATACGTTATGCGTTATACGTTACACGTTATTCGTTATACGTTGTACGTTATACGTTATACGTTATACGTTATACGTTATTAGTTATACGTTATACGTTATACGTTAAACGTTATACGTTATACGTTATACGTTATACGTTATACGTTATACGTTATACGTTATACGTTGTACGTTATACGTTATACGTTATACGTTATACGTTATACGTTATACGTTATGCGTTATACGCTATACGCTATGCGTTATAGGTCATACCTTATACGTGATACGTCATACGTTATACGTTATACGTTATACGTTATTCGTTATACGTTATACGTTATACGTTATACGTTATACGTTATACGTTATACGTTATACGTTATACGTTATACGTTATACGTTAAACGTTATACGTTATACGTTATACGTTATACGTTATACGCAATACGTTATACGTTGTACGTTATGCGTTATACGTTATGCGTTATACGTTATACGTTGTACGTTATACGTTATACGTTATACGTTATACGTTATTCGTTATTCGTTATCCGTTATACGTTATACGTTATACGTTATACGTTATACGTTATACGTTATACGTTATACGTTATACGTTAAACGTTATACGTTATACGTTATACGTTATACGATATACGTTATACGTTATACGTTGTACGTTGTACGTTATACGTTAAACGTTGTACGTTGTACGTTATACGTTAAACGTTATACGTTATACGTTATACGTTATACGTTATACGTTATACGTTGTACGTTATACGTTATACGTTATACGTTATACGTTATACGTTATACGTCATACGTTATACGTTATACGTTATGCGTTATATGTTATACGTTATACGTTATACGTTATACGTTATACGTTATACGTTATACGTTATACGTTATACGTTTTACGTTATACGTTATACGTTATACGTTTTACGTTATACGTTATACGTTATACGTTATACGTTATACGTTATACGTTATACGTTATACGTTATACGTTATACTTTAAACGTTATACGTTATACGTTATACGTTATACGTTATACGCTATACGTTATACGTTGTACGTTATGCGTTATACGTTATGCGTTATACGTTGTACGTTATGCGTTATACGTTATACGTTATACGTTATACGTTTTACGTTTTACGTTATACGTTATACGTTATACGATATACGTTATACGTTATACGTTATGCGTTATAGGATATACGTTATACGCTATACGTAATGCGTTATTGGTCACACCTTATACGTGATACGTCATACGCTATACGTTATACGTGATACGTTATACGTTATACGTTATACGTTATACGTTATACGTTGTACGTTATACGTTAAACGTTAGACGTTATATGTTATACGTTATACGTTGTACGTTATACGTTATATGTAATATGTAATACGATATACGTTATACGTTATACGTTGTACGTTGTACGTTATACGTTAAACGTTGTACGTTGTACGTTATACGTTAAACGTTATACGTTATACGTTATACGTTATACGTTATACGTTATACGTTGTACGTTATACGTTATACGTTATACGTTATACGTTATACGTTATACGTCATACGTTATACGTTATACGTTATGCGTTATATGTTATACGTTATACGTTATACGTTATACGTTATACGTTATACGTTATACGTTATACGTTATACGTTTTACGTTATACGTTATACGTTATACGTTATACGTTATACGTTATACGTTATACGTTATACGTTATACGTTATACTTTAAACGTTATACGTTATACGTTATACGTTATACGTTATACGCTATACGTTATACGTTGTACGTTATGCGTTATACGTTATGCGTTATACGTTGTACGTTATGCGTTATACGTTATGCGTTATACGTTACACGTTATTCGTTATACGTTGTACGTTATACGTTATACGTTATACGTTATACGTTATTAGTTATACGTTATACGTTATACGTTAAACGTTATACGTTATACGTTATACGTTATACGTTATACGTTATACGTTATACGTTATACGTTGTACGTTATACGTTATACGTTATACGTTATACGTTATACGTTATACGTTATGCGTTATACGCTATACGCTATGCGTTATAGGTCATACCTTATACGTGATACGTCATACGTTATACGTTATACGTTATACGTTATTCGTTATACGTTATACGTTATACGTTATACGTTATACGTTATACGTTATACGTTATACGTTTTACGTTTTACGTTATACGTTATACGTTATACGATATACGTTATACGTTATACGTTATGCGTTATAGGATATACGTTATACGTTATACGTTATACGTTACACGTTATACGTTATACGTTATACGTTATACGTTATACGTTATACGTTATACGTTATACGGTATACGTTATACGTTATGCGTTATACGTTATACGTTATACGTTATACGTTATACGTTATACGTTATACGTTATACGTTATACGTTATACGTTATACGTTATACGTTATACGTTATACGTTATACGTTATACGTTATACGTTATACGTTATGCGTTATACGCTATACGTTATGCGTTATAGGTCATACCTTATACGTGTTACGTCATACGTTATACGTTATACGTTATACGTTATTCGTTATACGTTATACGTTATACGTTGTACGTTATACGTTATACGTTATACGTTATACGTTATACGTTATACGTTATACGTTATACGTTATACGTTATACGGTATACGTTATGCGTTATACATTATACGTTATACGTTATACGTTATACGTTATACGTTATACGTTATACGTTTGACGTTATACGTTATACGGTATACGTTATACGTTATGCGTTATAAGTTATACGTTATACGTTATACGTTATACGTTTGACGTTATACGTTATACGGTATACGTTATGCGTTATACGCTATACGTTATGCGTTATAGGATATACGTTATGCGTTATAGGATATACGTTATACGTGATACGTTGTACGTTATACGTTATACGTTATACGTTATACGTTATACGTTATACGTTATACGTTATTCGTTATACGTTATACGTTATACGTTATACGTTATAGGTCATACCTTATACGTGATACGTTATACATTATACGTTATACGTTATACGTTATACGTTATACGTTATTCGTTATACGTTATACGTTATACGTTATACGTTATACGTTATACGTTATACGTTATACGTTATACGTTATACGTTATACGTTATACGTTATACGTTATACGTTATACGTTATACTTTAAACGTTATACGTTATACGTTATACGTTATACGTTATACGCTATACGTTATACGTTGTACGTTATGCGTTATACGTTATGCGTTATACGTTACACGTTATTCGTTATACGTTGTACGTTATACGTTATACGTTATACGTTATACGTTATTAGTTATACGTTATACGTTATACGTTAAACGTTATACGTTATACGTTATACGTTATACGTTATACGTTATACGTTATACGTTATACGTTGTACGTTATACGTTATACGTTATACGTTATACGTTATACGTTATACGTTATGCGTTATACGCTATACGCTATGCGTTATAGGTCATACCTTATACGTGATACGTCATACGTTATACGTTATACGTTATACGTTATTCGTTATACGTTATACGTTATACGTTATACGTTATACGTTATACGTTATACGTTATACGTTATACGTTATACGTTATACGTTATACGTTAAACGTTATACGTTATACGTTATACGTTATACGTTATACGCAATACGTTATACGTTGTACGTTATGCGTTATACGTTATGCGTTATACGTTATACGTTGTACGTTATACGTTATACGTTATACGTTATACGTTATTCGTTATTCGTTATCCGTTATACGTTATACGTTATACGTTATACGTTATACGTTATACGTTATACGTTATACGTTATACGTTAAACGTTATACGTTATACGTTATACGTTATACGATATACGTTATACGTTATACGTTGTACGTTGTACGTTATACGTTAAACGTTGTACGTTGTACGTTATACGTTAAACGTTATACGTTATACGTTATACGTTATACGTTATACGTTATACGTTGTACGTTATACGTTATACGTTATACGTTATACGTTATACGTTATACGTTATACGTTATACGTTAAACGTTATACGTTATACGTTATACGTTATACGTTATACGCAATACGTTATACGTTGTACGTTATGCGTTATACGTTATGCGTTATACGTTATACGTTGTACGTTATACGTTATACGTTATACGTTATACGTTATTCGTTATTCGTTATCCGTTATACGTTATACGTTATACGTTATACGTTATACGTTATACGTTATACGTTATACGTTATACGTTATACGTTAAACGTTATACGTTATACGTTATACGTTATACGATATACGTTATACGTTATACGTTGTACGTTGTACGTTATACGTTAAACGTTGTACGTTGTACGTTATACGTTAAACGTTATACGTTATACGTTATACGTTATACGTTATACGTTATACGTTGTACGTTATACGTTATACGTTATACGTTATACGTTATACGTTATACGTCATACGTTATACGTTATACGTTATGCGTTATATGTTATACGTTATACGTTATACGTTATACGTTATACGTTATACGTTATACGTTATACGTTATACGTTTTACGTTATACGTTATACGTTATACGTTTTACGTTATACGTTATACGTTATACGTTATACGTTATACGTTATACGTTATACGTTATACGTTATACGTTATACTTTAAACGTTATACGTTATACGTTATACGTTATACGTTATACGCTATACGTTATACGTTGTACGTTATGCGTTATACGTTATGCGTTATACGTTGTACGTTATGCGTTATACGTTATACGTTATACGTTATACGTTTTACGTTTTACGTTATACGTTATACGTTATACGATATACGTTATACGTTATACGTTATGCGTTATAGGATATACGTTATACGCTATACGTAATGCGTTATTGGTCACACCTTATACGTGATACGTCATACGCTATACGTTATACGTGATACGTTATACGTTATACGTTATACGTTATACGTTATACGTTGTACGTTATACGTTAAACGTTAGACGTTATATGTTATACGTTATACGTTGTACGTTATACGTTATATGTAATATGTAATACGATATACGTTATACGTTATACGTTGTACGTTGTACGTTATACGTTAAACGTTGTACGTTGTACGTTATACGTTAAACGTTATACGTTATACGTTATACGTTATACGTTATACGTTATACGTTGTACGTTATACGTTATACGTTATACGTTATACGTTATACGTTATACGTCATACGTTATACGTTATACGTTATGCGTTATATGTTATACGTTATACGTTATACGTTATACGTTATACGTTATACGTTATACGTTATACGTTATACGTTTTACGTTATACGTTATACGTTATACGTTATACGTTATACGTTATACGTTATACGTTATACGTTATACGTTATACTTTAAACGTTATACGTTATACGTTATACGTTATACGTTATACGCTATACGTTATACGTTGTACGTTATGCGTTATACGTTATGCGTTATACGTTGTACGTTATGCGTTATACGTTATGCGTTATACGTTACACGTTATTCGTTATACGTTGTACGTTATACGTTATACGTTATACGTTATACGTTATTAGTTATACGTTATACGTTATACGTTAAACGTTATACGTTATACGTTATACGTTATACGTTATACGTTATACGTTATACGTTATACGTTGTACGTTATACGTTATACGTTATACGTTATACGTTATACGTTATACGTTATGCGTTATACGCTATACGCTATGCGTTATAGGTCATACCTTATACGTGATACGTCATACGTTATACGTTATACGTTATACGTTATTCGTTATACGTTATACGTTATACGTTATACGTTATACGTTATACGTTATACGTTATACGTTTTACGTTTTACGTTATACGTTATACGTTATACGATATACGTTATACGTTATACGTTATGCGTTATAGGATATACGTTATACGTTATACGTTATACGTTACACGTTATACGTTATACGTTATACGTTATACGTTATACGTTATACGTTATACGTTATACGGTATACGTTATACGTTATGCGTTATACGTTATACGTTATACGTTATACGTTATACGTTATACGTTATACGTTATACGTTATACGTTATACGTTATACGTTATACGTTATACGTTATACGTTATACGTTATACGTTATACGTTATACGTTATGCGTTATACGCTATACGTTATGCGTTATAGGTCATACCTTATACGTGTTACGTCATACGTTATACGTTATACGTTATACGTTATTCGTTATACGTTATACGTTATACGTTGTACGTTATACGTTATACGTTATACGTTATACGTTATACGTTATACGTTATACGTTATACGTTATACGTTATACGGTATACGTTATGCGTTATACATTATACGTTATACGTTATACGTTATACGTTATACGTTATACGTTATACGTTTGACGTTATACGTTATACGGTATACGTTATACGTTATGCGTTATAAGTTATACGTTATACGTTATACGTTATACGTTTGACGTTATACGTTATACGGTATACGTTATGCGTTATACGCTATACGTTATGCGTTATAGGATATACGTTATGCGTTATAGGATATACGTTATACGTGATACGTTGTACGTTATACGTTATACGTTATACGTTATACGTTATACGTTATACGTTATACGTTATTCGTTATACGTTATACGTTATACGTTATACGTTATAGGTCATACCTTATACGTGATACGTTATACATTATACGTTATACGTTATACGTTATACGTTATACGTTATTCGTTATACGTTATACGTTATACGTTATACGTTATACGTTATACGTTATACGTTATACGTTATACGTTATACGTTATACGTTATACGTTATACGTTATACGTTATACGTTATACGTTATACGTTATACTTTAAACGTTATACGTTATACGTTATACGTTATACGTTATACGCTATACGTTATACGTTGTACGTTATGCGTTATACGTTATGCGTTATACGTTACACGTTATTCGTTATACGTTGTACGTTATACGTTATACGTTATACGTTATACGTTATTAGTTATACGTTATACGTTATACGTTAAACGTTATACGTTATACGTTATACGTTATACGTTATACGTTATACGTTATACGTTATACGTTGTACGTTATACGTTATACGTTATACGTTATACGTTATACGTTATACGTTATGCGTTATACGCTATACGCTATGCGTTATAGGTCATACCTTATACGTGATACGTCATACGTTATACGTTATACGTTATACGTTATTCGTTATACGTTATACGTTATACGTTATACGTTATACGTTATACGTTATACGTTATACGTTATACGTTATACGTTATACGTTAAACGTTATACGTTATACGTTATACGTTATACGTTATACGCAATACGTTATACGTTGTACGTTATGCGTTATACGTTATGCGTTATACGTTATACGTTGTACGTTATACGTTATACGTTATACGTTATACGTTATTCGTTATTCGTTATCCGTTATACGTTATACGTTATACGTTATACGTTATACGTTATACGTTATACGTTATACGTTATACGTTAAACGTTATACGTTATACGTTATACGTTATACGATATACGTTATACGTTATACGTTGTACGTTGTACGTTATACGTTAAACGTTGTACGTTGTACGTTATACGTTAAACGTTATACGTTATACGTTATACGTTATACGTTATACGTTATACGTTGTACGTTATACGTTATACGTTATACGTTATACGTTATACGTTATACGTCATACGTTATACGTTATACGTTATGCGTTATATGTTATACGTTATACGTTATACGTTATACGTTATACGTTATACGTTATACGTTATACGTTATACGTTTTACGTTATACGTTATACGTTATACGTTATACGTTATACGTTATACGTTATACGTTATACGTTATACGTTATACGTTACACGTTATAAGTTATACGTTATACGTTATACGTTATACGATATACGTTATACATTATGCGTTATACGCTATACGTAATGCGTTATTGGTCACACCTTATACGTGATACGTCATACGCTATACGTTATACGTGATACGTTATACGTTATACGTTATACGTTATACGTTATACGTTGTACGTTATACGTTAAACGTTAGACGTTATATGTTATACGTTATACGTTGTACGTTATACGTTATATGTAATATGTAATACGTTATACGTTATACGCTATACGTTATACGTTACACGTTATACGTTATACGTTATGCGTTATACGTTATGCGTTATACGTTATACGTTATACGTTATACGTTATACGTTATACGTTATACGTCATACGTTATACGTTATACGTTATACGTTATACGTTATACGTTATACGTTATACGTTAAACGTTATACGTTATACGTTATACGTTATACGTTATACGTTATACGTTATACGTTATACGTTATACGTTATACGTTATACGTTATACGTTATACGTTATACGTTATTCGTTGTACGTTATACGTTATACGTTATACGTTATACGTTATACGTTATACGTTACTCGTTATACGTTATACGTTATACGTTATACGTTATACGTTATACGTTATACGTTATACGTTATACGTTACTCGTTATACGTAATATGTAATACGTTTTACGTTATAAGTTATACGTTATACGTTATACGTTATACGTTATACGTTATACGTTTTACGTTATACGTTATACGTTATACGTTATACATTATACGTTATACGTTATACGTTATACGTTATACGTTATTCGTTGTACGTTATACGTTATACGTTATACGTTATACGTTATACGTTATACGTTACTCGTTATACGTTATACGTTATACGTTATACGTTAAACGTTATACGTTATACGTTATACGTTATACGTTATACGTTATACGTTATACGTTATACGTTATACGTTATACGTTATACGTTATACGTTACACGTTATACGTTATTCGTTGTACGTTATACGTTATACGTTATACGTTATACGTTATACGTTATACGTTATACGGTATACGTTATGCGTTATACGTTATACGTTATACGTTATACGTTATACGTTATACGTTATACGTTATACGTTATACGTTATACGGTATACGTTATGCGTTATACATTATACGTTATACGTTATACGTTATACGTTATACGTTATACGTTATACGTTTGACGTTATACGTTATACGGTATACGTTATACGTTATGCGTTATAAGTTATACGTTATACGTTATACGTTATACGTTTGACGTTATACGTTATACGGTATACGTTATGCGTTATACGCTATACGTTATGCGTTATAGGATATACGTTATGCGTTATAGGATATACGTTATACGTGATACGTTGTACGTTATACGTTATACGTTATACGTTATACGTTATACGTTATACGTTATTCGTTATACGTTATACGTTATACGTTATACGTTATAGGTCATACCTTATACGTGATACGTTATACATTATACGTTATACGTTATACGTTATACGTTATACGTTATTCGTTATACGTTATACGTTATACGTTATACGTTATACGTTATACGTTATACGTAATACGTTATACGTTATACGTTATACGTTATACGTTATACGTTATACGTTATACGTTATACGTTATACGTTATACGTTATACTTTAAACGTTATACGTTATACGTTATACGTTATACGTTATACGCTATACGTTATACGTTGTACGTTATGCGTTATACGTTATGCGTTATACGTTGTACGTTATGCGTTATACGTTATGCGTTATACGTTACACGTTATTCGTTATACGTTGTACGTTATACGTTATACGTTATACGTTATACGTTATTAGTTATACGTTATACGTTATACGTTAAACGTTATACGTTATACGTTATACGTTATACGTTATACGTTATACGTTATACGTTATACGTTGTACGTTATACGTTATACGTTATACGTTATACGTTATACGTTATACGTTATGCGTTATACGCTATACGCTATGCGTTATAGGTCATACCTTATACGTGATACGTCATACGTTATACGTTATACGTTATACGTTATTCGTTATACGTTATACGTTATACGTTATACGTTATACGTTATACGTTATACGTTATACGTTATACGTTATACGTTATACGTTATACGTTATACGTTATACGTTATACGTTATACGTTATACGTTATACGTTATACTTTAAACGTTATACGTTATACGTTATACGTTATACGTTATACGCTATACGTTATACGTTGTACGTTATGCGTTATACGTTATGCGTTATACGTTGTACGTTATGCGTTATACGTTATGCGTTATACGTTACACGTTATTCGTTATACGTTGTACGTTATACGTTATACGTTATACGTTATACGTTATTAGTTATACGTTATACGTTATACGTTATACGTTATACGTTATACGTTAAACGTTATACGTTATACGTTATACGTTATACGTTATACGTTATACGTTATACGTTATACGTTGTACGTTATACGTTATACGTTATACGTTATACGTTATACGTTATACGTTATGCGTTATACGCTATACGCTATGCGTTATAGGTCATACCTTATACGTGATACGTCATACGTTATACGTTATACGTTATACGTTATTCGTTATACGTTATACGTTATACGTTATACGTTATACGTTATACGTTATACGTTATACGTTTTACGTTTTACGTTATACGTTATACGTTATACGATATACGTTATACGTTATACGTTATGCGTTATAGGATATACGTTATACGTTATACGTTATACGTTACACGTTATACGTTATACGTTATACGTTATACGTTATACGTTATACGTTATACGTTATACGGTATACGTTATACGTTATGCGTTATACGTTATACGTTATACGTTATACGTTATACGTTATACGTTATACGTTATACGTTATACGTTATACGTTATACGTTATACGTTATACGTTATACGTTATACGTTATACGTTATACGTTATGCGTTATACGCTATACGTTATGCGTTATAGGTCATACCTTATACGTGTTACGTCATACGTTATACGTTATACGTTATACGTTATTCGTTATACGTTATACGTTATACGTTGTACGTTATACGTTATACGTTATACGTTATACGTTATACGTTATACGTTGTACGTTATACGTTGTACGTTATACGTTATACGTTATACGTTATACGTTATACGTTATACGTTATACGTTATACGTTATACGTTATACGTTATACGTTATACGTTCTACGTTATACGTTATACGTTATACGTTATACGTTATACGTTATACGTTATACGTTATACGTTATACGTTATACGTTATACGTTACTCGTTATACGTAAAATGTAATACGTTTTACGTTATAAGTTATACGTTATACGTCATACGTTATACGTTATACGTTATACGTTATACGTTATACGTTATACGTTATACGATATACGTTATACGTTATACGTTATGCGTTATATGTTATACGTTGTACGTTATACGTTGTACGTTATACGTTGTACGTTATACGTTGTACGTTATACGTTATACGTTATACGTTATACGTTATACGTTATACGTTATACGTTATACGTTATACGTTATACGTTACTCGTTATACGTAAAACGTAATACGTTTTACGTTATAAGTTATACGTTATACGTTATACGTTATACGTTATACGTTATACGTTATACGTTATACGTTATACGTTATACGTTATACGTTATACGTTATACGTTATACGTTATACGTTATACGTTATACGTTATACGTTATACGTTATACGTTATACGTTATACGTTATACGTTATACGTTATACGTTATACGTTATACGTTAAACGTTATACGTTATACGTTACTCGTTATACGTAAAATGTAATACGTTTTACGTTATAAGTTATACGTTATACGTTATACGTTATACGTTATACGTTATACGTTATACGTTATACGTTATACGTTATACGTTATACGGTATACGTTATGCGTTATACATTATACGTTATACGTTATACGTTATACGTTATACGTTATACGTTATACGTTTGACGTTATACGTTATACGGTATACGTTATACGTTATGCGTTATAAGTTATACGTTATACGTTATACGTTATACGTTTGACGTTATACGTTATACGGTATACGTTATGCGTTATACGCTATACGTTATGCGTTATAGGATATACGTTATGCGTTATAGGATATACGTTATACGTGATACGTTGTACGTTATACGTTATACGTTATACGTTATACGTTATACGTTATACGTTATACTTTAAACGTTATACGTTATACGTTATACGTTATACGTTATACGCTATACGTTATACGTTGTACGTTATGCGTTATACGTTATGCGTTATACGTTACACGTTATTCGTTATACGTTGTACGTTATACGTTATACGTTATACGTTATACGTTATTAGTTATACGTTATACGTTATACGTTAAACGTTATACGTTATACGTTATACGTTATACGTTATACGTTATACGTTATACGTTATACGTTGTACGTTATACGTTATACGTTATACGTTATACGTTATACGTTATACGTTATGCGTTATACGCTATACGCTATGCGTTATAGGTCATACCTTATACGTGATACGTCATACGTTATACGTTATACGTTATACGTTATTCGTTATACGTTATACGTTATACGTTATACGTTATACGTTATACGTTATACGTTATACGTTATACGTTATACGTTATACGTTATACGTTAAACGTTATACGTTATACGTTATACGTTATACGTTATACGTTATACGCTATACGTTATACGTTGTACGTTATGCGTTATACGTTATGCGTTATACGTTATACGTTATACGTTATACGTTGTACGTTATACGTTATACGTTATACGTTATACGTTATTCGTTATTCGTTATCCGTTATACGTTATACGTTATACGTTATACGTTATACGTTATACGTTATACGTTATACGTTATACGTTAAACGTTATACGTTATACGTTATACGTTATACGATATACGTTATACGTTATACGTTGTACGTTGTACGTTATACGTTAAACGTTATACGTTATACGTTATACGTTATACGTTATACGTTATACGTTATACGTTATACGTTGTACGTTATACGTTATACGTTATACGTTATACGTTATAGGTTATACGTCATACGTTATACGTTATACGTTATGCGTTATATGTTATACGTTATACGTTATACGTTATACGTTATACGTTATACGTTATACGTTATACGTTATACGTTATACGTTATAAGTTATACGTTATACGTTATACGTTATACGTTATACGTTATACGTTGTACGTTATACGTTGTACGTTATACGTTGTACGTTATACGTTATACGTTATGCGTTATACGTTATACGTTATACGTTATACGTTATACGTTGTACGTTATACGTTGTACGTTATACGTTATACGTTATACGTTATACGTTATACGTTATACGTTATACGTTATACGTTATACGTTATACGTTATACGTTATACGTTATACGTTATACGTTATACGTTATACGTTATACGTTATACGTTATACGTTATACGTTATACGTTTTACGTTATACGTTATACGTTATACGTTATACGTTATACGTTATACGTTATACGTTATACGTTATACGTTATACGTTACACGTTATAAGTTATACGTTATACGTTATACGTTATACGATATACGTTATACATTATGCGTTATACGCTATACGTAATGCGTTATAGGTCACACCTTATACGTGATACGTCATACGCTATACGTTATACGTGATACGTTATACGTTATACGTTATACGTTATACGTTATACGTTGTACGTTATACGTTAAACGTTAGACGTTATATGTTATACGTTATACGTTGTACGTTATACGTTATATGTAATATGTAATACGTTATACGTTATACGCTATACGTTATACGTTACACGTTATACGTTATACGTTATGCGTTATACGTTATGCGTTATACGTTATACGTTATACGTTATACGTTATACGTTATACGTTATACGTCATACGTTATACGTTATACGTTATACGTTATACGTTATACGTTATACGTTATACGTTAAACGTTATACGTTATACGTTATACGTTATACGTTATACGTTATACGTTATACGTTATACGTTATACGTTATACGTTATACGTTATACGTTATACGTTATACGTTATTCGTTGTACGTTATACGTTATACGTTATACGTTATACGTTATACGTTATACGTTACTCGTTATACGTTATACGTTATACGTTATACGTTATACGTTATACGTTATACGTTATACGTTATACGTTACTCGTTATACGTAATATGTAATACGTTTTACGTTATAAGTTATACGTTATACGTTATACGTTATACGTTATACGTTATACGTTTTACGTTATACGTTATACGTTATACGTTATACATTATACGTTATACGTTATACGTTATACGTTATACGTTATTCGTTGTACGTTATACGTTATACGTTATACGTTATACGTTATACGTTATACGTTACTCGTTATACGTTATACGTTATACGTTATACGTTAAACGTTATACGTTATACGTTATACGTTATACGTTATACGTTATACGTTATACGTTATACGTTATACGTTATACGTTATACGTCATACGTTATACGTTATACGTTATTCGTTGTACGTTATACGTTATACGTTATACGTTATACGTTATACGTTATACGTTATACGGTATACGTTATGCGTTATACGTTATACGTTATACGTTATACGTTATACGTTATACGTTTTACGTTTTACGTTATACGTTATACGTTATACGATATACGTTATACGTTATACGTTATGCGTTATAGGATATACGTTATACGTTATACGTTATACGTTACACGTTATACGTTATACGTTATACGTTATACGTTATACGTTATACGTTATACGTTATACGTTATACGTTGTACGTTATGCGTTATAGGATATACGTTATGCATTATAGGATATACGTTATACGTTATACGTTGTACGTTATACGTTATACGTTATACGTTATACGTTATACGTTATACGTTATACGGTATACGTTATGCGTTATACGTTATACGTTATACGTTATACGTTATACGTTATACGTTTTACGTTTTACGTTATACGTTATACGTTATACGATATACGTTATACGTTATACGTTATGCGTTATAGGATATACGTTATACGTTATACGTTTTACGTTACACGTTATACGTTATACGTTATACGTTATACGTTATACGTTATACGTTATACGTTATACGTTATACGTTATACGTTGTACGTTATACGTTATACGTTATACGTTATACGTTATACGTTATACGTTATACGTTATACGTTATACGTTATACGTTATACGTTATACGTTATACGTTATACGTTATACGTTATACGTTATACGTTATGCGTTATACGTTATACGTTATACGTTATACGTTATACGTTATACGTTATACGTTATACGTTATACGTTATACGTTATACGTTATACGTTATACGTTATACGTTATACGTTATACGTTATACGTTATGCGTTATACGCTATACGTTATGCGTTATAGGTCATACCTTATACGTGTTACGTCATACGTTATACGTTATACGTTATACGTTATTCGTTATACGTTATACGTTATACGTTGTACGTTATACGTTATACGTTATACGTTATACGTTATACGTTATACGTTATACGTTTGACGTTATACGCTATACGGTATACGTTATGCGTTATTCGCTATACGTTATGCGTTATAGGATATACGTTATGCATTATAGGATATACGTTATACGTGATACGTTGTACGTTATACGTTATACGTTATACGTTATACGTTATACGTTATACGTTATACGTTATACGTTATACGTTATACGTTGTACGTTATGCGTTAAACATTATACGTTATACGATATACGTTATCCGTTATACGTTATGCGTTATAGCATATACCTTATTCGTTATGCGTTATAGCATATACCTTATTCGTTATACGTTATACGTTATACGTTATACGTTATACGTTATACGTTATACGTTATACGTTATACGTTATACGTTATACGTTATACGTTATACGTTATACGTTATACGTTATACGTTATACGTTATACGTTATACGTTATACGTTATACGTTATACGTTTTACGTTATACGTTATACGTTATACGTTATACGTTATACGTTATACGTTATACGTTATACGTTATACGTTATACGTTATACGTTATACGTTATGCGTTATACGCTATACGTTATGCGTTATAGGTCATACCTTATACGTGTTACGTCATACGTTATACGTTATACGTTATACGTTATTCGTTATACGTTATACGTTATACGTTGTACGTTATACGTTATACGTTATACGTTATACGTTATACGTTATACGTTATACGTTTGACGTTATACGCTATACGGTATACGTTATGCGTTATTCGCTATACGTTATGCGTTATAGGATATACGTTATGCATTATAGGATATACGTTATACGTGATACGTTGTACGTTATACGTTATACGTTATACGTTATACGTTATACGTTATACGTTATACGTTATACGTTATACGTTATACGTTATACGTTATACGTTGTACGTTATGCGTTAAACATTATACGTTATACGATATACGTTATCCGTTATACGTTATGCGTTATAGCATATACCTTATTCGTTATACGTTATACGTTATACGTTATACGTTATACGTTATACGTTATACGTTATACGTTATACGTTATACGTTATACGTTATACGTTATACGTTATACGTTATACGTTATACGTTATACGTTATACGTTATACGTTATACGTTATACGTTATACGTTATACGTTATACGTTATACGTTATACGTTATACGTTATACGTTATACGTTATACGTTATACGTTATACGTTATACGTTATACGTTATACGTTATACGTTATACGTTATACGTTATACGTTATACGTTATACGTTATACGTTAAACGTTATACGTTATACGTTATACGTTATACGATATACGTTATACGTTAAACGTTGTACGTTATACGTTATAAGTTATACGTTATACGTTATACGTTATACGTTATACGTTATACGTTGTACGTTATACTTTGTACGTTATACGTTATACGTTATACGTTACTCGTTATACGTAATATGTAATACGTTTTACGTTATAAGTTATACGTTATACGTTATACGTTATACGTTATACGTTATACGTTATACGTTATACGTTATACGTTATACGTTATACGTTATACGGTATACGTTATGCGTTATACGTTATACGTTATACGTTATACGTTATACGTAAACGTTATACGTTATACGTTATACGTTATACGTTATACGATATACGTTATACGTTATACGTTGTACGTTATACGTTATACGTTATACGTTATACGTTATACGTTATACGTTATACGTTATACGTTATACGTTATACGTTATACGTTATTCGTTATACGTTATACGTTATACGTTATACCTTATACGTTATACGTTATACGTTTTACGTTATACGTTATACGTTATACGTTATACATTATACGTTATACGTTATACGTTATACGTTATACGTTATTCGTTGTACGTTATACGTTATACGTTATACGTTATACGTTATACGTTATACGTTACTCGTTATACGTTATACGTTATACGTTATACGTTAAACGTTATACGTTATACGTTATACGTTATACGTTATACGATATACGTTATACGTTATACGTTATGCGTTATAGGATATACGTTATACGTTATACGTTATACGTTATACGTTGTACGTTATGCGTTAAACATTATACGTTATACGATATACGTTATCCGTTATACGTTATGCGTTATAGCTTATACCTTATTCGTTATACGTTATACGTTATACGTTATACGTTATACGTTATACGTTATACGTTATACGTTATACGTTATACGTTATACGTTATACGTTATACGTTATACGTTATACGTTATACGTTATACGTTATACGTTATACGTTATACGTTATACGTTATACGTTATACGTTATACGTTATACGTTATACGTTATACGTTATACGTTATACGTTATACGTTATACGTTAAACGTTATACGTTATACGTTATACGTTATACGATATACGTTATACGTTAAACGTTGTACGTTATACGTTATAAGTTATACGTTATACGTTATACGTTATACGTTATACGTTATACGTTGTACGTTATACTTTGTACGTTATACGTTATACGTTATACGTTACTCGTTATACGTAATATGTAATACGTTTTACGTTATAAGTTATACGTTATACGTTATACGTTATACGTTATACGTTATACGTTATACGTTATACGTTATACGTTATACGTTATACGTTATACGGTATACGTTATGCGTTATACGTTATACGTTATACGTTATACGTTATACGTAAACGTTATACGTTATACGTTATACGTTATACGTTATACGATATACGCTATACGTTATACGTTGTACGTTATACGTTATACGTTATACGTTATACGTTATACGTTATACGTTATACGTTATACGTTATACGTTATACGTTATTCGTTATACGTTATACGTTATACGTTATACCTTATACGTTATACGTTATACGTTTTACGTTATACGTTATACGTTATACGTTATACATTATACGTTATACGTTATACGTTATACGTTATACGTTATTCGTTGTACGTTATACGTTATACGTTATACGTTATACGTTATACGTTATACGTTACTCGTTATACGTTATACGTTATACGTTATACGTTAAACGTTATACGTTATACGTTATACGTTATACGTTATACGTTATACGTTATACGTTATACGTTATACGTTATACGTTATACGTTATACGTTATACGTTATACGTTATTCGTTGTACGTTATACGTTATACGTTATACGTTATACGTTGTACGTTATACGTTATACGTTATACGTTACTCGTTATACGTTATACGTTATACGTTATACGTTATACGTTATACGTTATACGTTATACGTTATACGTTATACGTTACTCGTTATACGTAATATGTAATACGTTTTACGTTATAAGTTATACGTTATACGTTATACGTTATACGTTATACGTTATACGTTATACGTTATACGTTATACGTTATACGTTATACGTTATACGTTATACGTTATACGGTATACGTTATGCGTTATACGTTATACGTTATACGTTATACGTTATACGTTATACGTTATACGTTTTACGTTTTACGTTATACGTTATACGTTATACGATATACGTTATACGTTATACGTTATGCGTTATAGGAAATACGTTATACGTTATACGTTATACGTTATACGTTATACGTTATACGTTATACGTTATACGTTATACGTTATACGTTATACGTTATACGTTATACGTTGTACGTTATACGTTATACGTTATACGTTATACGTTATACGTTATACGTTATACGTTATACGTTATACGTTATACGTTATACGTTATACGTTATGCGTTATACGCTATACGTTATGCGTTATAGGTCATACCTTATACGTGTTACGTCATACGTTATACGTTATACGTTATACGTTATTCGTTATACGTTATACGTTATACGTTATACGTTATACGTTATACGTTATACGTTATACGTTATACGTTATACGTTATACGTTATACGTTATACGTTATACGTTATACGTTATACGTTATACGTTATACGTTATACGTTATACGTTATACGTTATACGTTATACGTTATACGTTATACGTTATACGGTATACGTTATACGTTATACGTTATACGTTATACGTTATACGTTATACGTAAACGTTATACGTTATACGTTATACGTTATACGTTATACGTTATACGATATACGTTATACGTTATACGTTGTACGTTATACGTTATACGTTATACGTTATACGTTATACGTTATACGTTATACGTTATACGTTATACGTTATACGTTATACGTTATACGTTACTCGTTATACGTAATATGTAATACGTTTTACGTTATAAGTTATACGTTATACGTTATACGTTATACGTTATACGTTATACGTTATACGTTATACGTTATTCGTTGTACGTTATACGTTATACGTTATACGTTATACGTTGTACGTTATACGTTATACGTTATACGTTACTCGTTATACGTTATACGTTATACGTTATACGTTATACGTTATACGTTATACGTTATACGTTATACGTTACTCGTTATACGTAATATGTAATACGTTTTACGTTATAAGTTATACGTTATACGTTATACGTTATACGTTATACGTTATACGTTATACGTTATACGTTATACGTTATACGTTATACGTTATACGTTATACGTTATACGGTATACGTTATGCGTTATACGTTATACGTTATACGTTATACGTTATACGTTATACGTTATACGTTTTACGTTTTACGTTTTACGTTATACGTTATACGTTATACGATATACGTTATACGTTATACGTTATGCGTTATAGGATATACGTTATACGTTATACGTTATACGTTATACGTTATACGTTATACGTTATACGTTATACGTTATACGTTATACGTTATACGTTATACGTTATACGTTGTACGTTATACGTTATACGTTATACGTTATACGTTATACGTTATACGTTATACGTTATACGTTATACGTTATACGTTATACGTTATACGTTATGCGTTATACGCTATACGTTATGCGTTATAGGTCATACCTTATACGTGTTACGTCATACGTTATACGTTATACGTTATACGTTATTCGTTATACGTTATACGTTATACGTTATACGTTATACGTTATACGTTATACGTTATACGTTATACGTTATACGTTATACGTTATACGTTATACGTTATACGTTATACGTTATACGTTATACGTTATACGTTATACGTTATACGTTATACGTTATACGTTATACGTTATACGTTATACGTTATACGGTATACGTTATACGTTATACGTTATACGTTATACGTTATACGTTATACGTAAACGTTATACGTTATACGTTATACGTTATACGTTATACGTTATACGATATACGTTATACGTTATACGTTGTACGTTATACGTTATACGTTATACGTTATACGTTATACGTTATACGTTATACGTTATACGTTATACGTTATACGTTATACGTTATACGTTATACGTTATACGTTATACGTTATACGTTATACGTTATACGTTATACGTTATACGTTATACGTTATACGTTATACGTTATACGTTATACGTTATACGTTATACGTTATACGTTATACGTTATACGTTATACGTTATACGTTAAACGTTATACGTTATACGTTATACGTTATACGATATACGTTATACGTTAAACGTTGTACGTTATACGTTATAAGTTATACGTTATACGTTATACGTTATACGTTATACGTTATACGTTGTACGTTATACTTTGTACGTTATACGTTATACGTTATACGTTACTCGTTATACGTAATATGTAATACGTTTTACGTTATAAGTTATACGTTAGACGTTATACGTTATACGTTATACGTTATACGTTATACGTTATACGTTATACGTTATACGTTATACGTTATACGGTATACGTTATGCGTTATACGTTATACGTTATACGTTATACGTTATACGTAAACGTTATACGTTATACGTTATACGTTATACGTTATACGATATACGTTATACGTTATACGTTGTACGTTATACGTTATACGTTATACGTTATACGTTATACGTTATACGTTATACGTTATACGTTATACGTTATACGTTATACGTTATTCGTTATACGTTATACGTTATACGTTATAACTTATACGTTATACGTTATACGTTTTACGTTATACGTTATACGTTATACGTTATACATTATACGTTATACGTTATACGTTATACGTTATACGTTATTCGTTGTACGTTATACGTTATACGTTATACGTTATACGTTATACGTTATACGTTACTCGTTATACGTTATACGTTATACGTTATACGTTAAACGTTATACGTTATACGTTATACGTTATACGTTATACGTTATACGTTATACGTTATACGTTATACGTTATACGTTATACGTTATACGTTATACGTTATACGTTATACTTTATACGTTATACGTTATACGTTATACGTTATACGTTATACGTTGAACGTTATACGTTATACGTTATACGTTATACGATATACGTTATACGTTAAACGTTGTACGTTATACGTTATAAGTTATACGTTATACGTTATACGTTATACGTTATACGTAAACGTTATACGTTATACGTTATACGTTATACGTTATACGTTATACGATATACGTTATACGTTATACGTTGTACGTTATACGTTATACGTTATACGTTATACGTTATACGTTATACGTTATACGTTATACGTTATACGTTATACGTTATACGTTATACGTTATACGTTATACGTTATACGTTATACGTTATACGTTATACGTTATACGTTATACGTTATACGTTATACGTTATACGTTATACGTTATACGTTATACGTTATACGTTATACGTTATACGTTATACGTTATACGTTATACGTTAAACGTTATACGTTATACGTTATACGTTATACGATATACGTTATACGTTAAACGTTGTACGTTATACGTTATAAGTTATACGTTATACGTTATACGTTATACGTTATACGTTATACGTTGTACGTTATACTTTGTACGTTATACGTTATACGTTATACGTTACTCGTTATACGTAATATGTAATACGTTTTACGTTATAAGTTATACGTTATACGTTATACGTTATACGTTATACGTTATACGTTATACGTTATACGTTATACGTTATACGTTATACGTTATACGGTATACGTTATGCGTTATACGTTATACGTTATACGTTATACGTTATACGTAAACGTTATACGTTATACGTTATACGTTATACGTTATACGATATACGTTATACGTTATACGTTGTACGTTATACGTTATACGTTATACGTTATACGTTATACGTTATACGTTATACGTTATACGTTATACGTTATACGTTATACGTTATTCGTTATACGTTATACGTTATACGTTATAACTTATACGTTATACGTTATACGTTTTACGTTATACGTTATACGTTATACGTTATACATTATACGTTATACGTTATACGTTATACGTTATACGTTATTCGTTGTACGTTATACGTTATACGTTATACGTTATACGTTATACGTTATACGTTACTCGTTATACGTTATACGTTATACGTTATACGTTAAACGTTATACGTTATACGTTATACGTTATACGTTATACGTTATACGTTATACGTTATACGTTATACGTTATACGTTATACGTTATACGTTATACGTTATACGTTATACTTTATACGTTATACGTTATACGTTATACGTTATACGTTATACGTTAAACGTTATACGTTATACGTTATACGTTATACGATATACGTTATACGTTAAACGTTGTACGTTATACGTTATAAGTTATACGTTATACGTTATACGTTATACGTTATACGTTATACGTTGTACGTTATACGTTGTACGTTATACGTTGTACGTTATACGTTATACGTTATACGTTATACGTTATACGTTATACGTTATACGTTATACGTTATACGTTGTACGTTATACGTTGTACGTTATACGTTGTACGTTATACGTTATACGTTATACGTTATACGTTATACGTTATACGATACTCGTTATACGTTATACGTTATACGTTATACGTTAAACGTTATACGTTATACGTTATACGTTATACGTTATACGTTATACGTTATACGTTATACGTTATACGTTATACGTTATACGTTATACGTTATACGTTATACGTTATACGTTATACGTTATACGTTATTCGTTGTACGTTATACGTTATACGTTATACGTTATACGTTGTACGTTATACGTTGTACGTTATACGTTATACGTTATACGTTACTCGTTATACGTTATACGTTATACGTTATACGTTATACGTTATACGTTATACGTTATACGTTATACGTTATACGTTACTCGTTATACGTAATATGTAATACGTTTTACGTTATAAGTTATACGTTATACGTTATACGTTATACGTTATACGTTATACGTTATACGTTATACGTTATACGTTATACGTTATACGTTATACGTTATACGTTATACGGTATACGTTATGCGTTATACGTTATACGTTATACGTTATACGTTATACGTTATACGTTTTACGTTTTACGTTATACGTTATACGTTATACGATATACGTTATACGTTATACGTTATGCGTTATAGGATATACGTTATACGTTATACGTTATACGTTATACGTTATACGTTATACGTTATACGTTATACGTTATACGTTATACGTTATACGTTATACGTTATACGTTGTACGTTATACGTTATACGTTATACGTTATACGTTATACGTTATACGTTATACGTTATACGTTATACGTTATACGTTGTACGTTATACGTTATACGTTATACGTTATACGTTATACGTTATACGTTATACGTTATACGTTATACGTTATACGTTATACGTTATACGTTATACGTTATACGTTATACGTTATACGTTATACGTTATACGTTATACGTTATACGTTATACGTTATACGTTATACGTTACACGTTATAAGTTATACGTTATACGTTATACGTTATACGATATACGTTATACATTATGCGTTATACGCTATACGTAATGCGTTATAGGTCACACCTTATACCTGATACGTCATACGCTATACGTTATACGTGATACGTTATACGTTATACGTTATACGTTATACGTTATACGTTGTACGTTATACGTTAAACGTTAGACGTTATATGTTATACGTTATACGTTGTACGTTATGCGTTATATGTAATATGTAATACGTTATACGTTATACGCTATACGTTATACGTTACACGTTATACGTTATACGTTATGCGTTATACGTTATGCGTTATACGTTATACGTTATACGTTATACGTTATACGTTATACGTTATACGTCATACGTTATACGTTATACGTTATACGTTATACGTTATACGTTATACGTTATACGTTATTCGTTATACGTTATACGTTATACGTTATACGTTATACGTTATACGATATACGTTATACGTTATACGTTATGCGTTATATGTTATACGTTATTCGTTATACGTTATACGTTATACGTTATACGTTATACGTTATACGTTATACGTTATACGTTATACTTTATACGTTATACGTTATACGTTATACGTTATACGTTATACGTTAAACGTTATACGTTATACGTTATACGTTATACGTTATACGATATACGTTATACGTTAAACGTTGTACGTTATACGTTATAAGTTATACGTTATACGTTATACGTTATACGTTATACGTTATACGTTGTACGTTATACGTTGTACGTTATACGTTGTACGTTATACGTTATACGTTATACGTTATACGTTATACGTTATACGTTATACGTTATACGTTATACGTTATACGTTATACGTTATACGTTGTACGTTATACGTTAAACGTTAGACGTTATATGTTATACGTTATACGTTGTACGTTATACGTTATATGTAATATGTAATACGTTATACGTTATACGCTATACGTTATACGTTACACGTTATACGTTATACGTTATGCGTTATACGTTATGCGTTATACGTTATACGTTATACGTTATACGTTATACGTTATACGTTATACGTCATACGTTATACGTTATACGTTATACGTTATACGTTATACGTTATACGTTATACGTTATTCGTTATACGTTATACGTTATACGTTATACGTTATACGTTATACGATATACGTTATACGTTATACGTTATGCGTTATATGTTATACGTTATTCGTTATACGTTATACGTTATACGTTATACGTTATACGTTATACGTTATACGTTATACGTTATACTTTATACGTTATACGTTATACGTTATACGTTATACGTTATACGTTATACGTTAAACGTTATACGTTATACGTTATACGTTATACGATATACGTTATACGTTAAACGTTGTACGTTATACGTTATAAGTTATACGTTATACGTTATACGTTATACGTTATACGTTATACGTTGTACGTTATACGTTGTACGTTATACGTTGTACGTTATACGTTATACGTTATACGTTATACGTTATACGTTATACGTTATACGTTATACGTTATACGTTATACGTTATACGTTATACGATACTCGCTATACGTTATACGTTATACGTTATACGTTAAACGTTATACGTTATACGTTATACGTTATACGTTATACGTTATACGTTATACGTTATACGTTATACGTTATACGTTATACGTTATACGTTATACGTTATACGTTATACGTTATTCGTTGTACGTTATACGTTATACGTTATACGTTATACGTTGTACGTTATACGTTATACGTTATACGTTACTCGTTATACGTTATACGTTATACGTTATACGTTATACGTTATACGTTATACGTTATACGTTATACGTTATACGTTATACGTTATACGTTACTCGTTATACGTAATATGTAATACGTTTTACGTTATAAGTTATACGTTATACGTTATACGTTATACGTTATACGTTATACGTTATACGTTATACGTTATACGTTATACGTTATACGTTATACGTTATACGTTATACGGTATACGTTATGCGTTATACGTTATACGTTATACGTTATACGTTATACGTTATACGTTATACGTTATACGTTATACGTTATACGTTATACGTTATACGTTATACGTTATACGTTATACGTTATACGTTATACGGTATACGTTATACGTTATACGTTATACGTTATACGTTATACGTTATACGTTATACGTTATACGTTATACGTTATACGTTATACGTTATACGTTATACGTTATACGATATACGTTATACGTTATACGTTGTACGTTATACGTTAAACGTTAGACGTTATATGTTATACGTTATACGTTGTACGTTATACGTTATATGTAATATGTAATACGTTATACGTTATACGCTATACGTTATACGTTACACGTTATACGTTATACGTTATGCGTTATACGTTATGCGTTATACGTTATACGTTATACGTTATACGTTATACGTTATACGTTATACGTCATACGTTATACGTTATACGTTATACGTTATACGTTATACGTTATACGTTATACGTTATTCGTTATACGTTATACGTTATACGTTATACGTTATACGTTATACGATATACGTTATACGTTATACGTTATACGTTATGCGTTATATGTTATGCGTTATTCGTTATACGTTATACGTTATACGTTATACGTTATACGTTATACGTTATACGTTAAACGTTATACGTTATACGTTATACGTTATACGATATACGTTATACGTTAAACGTTGTACGTTATACGTTATAAGTTATACGTTATACGTTATACGTTATACGTTATACGTTATACGTTGTACGTTATACGTTGTACGTTATACGTTGTACGTTATACGTTATACGTTATACGTTATACGTTATACGTTATACGTTATACGTTATACGTTATACGTTGTACGTTATACGTTGTACGTTATACGTTGTACGTTATACGTTATACGTTATACGTTATACGTTATACGTTATACGATACTCGCTATACGTTATACGTTATACGTTATACGTTAAACGTTATACGTTATACGTTATACGTTATACGTTATACGTTATACGTTATACGTTATACGTTATACGTTATACGTTATACGTTATACGTTATACGTTATACGTTATACGTTATTCGTTGTACGTTATACGTTATACGTTATACGTTATACGTTGTACGTTATACGTTATACGTTATACGTTACTCGTTATACGTTATACGTTATACGTTATACGTTATACGTTATACGTTATACGTTATACGTTATACGTTATACGTTATACGTTATACGTTACTCGTTATACGTAATATGTAATACGTTTTACGTTACAAGTTATACGTTATACGTTATACGTTATACGTTATACGTTATACGTTATACGTTATACGTTATACGTTATACGTTATACGTTATACGTTATACGTTATACGGTATACGTTATGCGTTATACGTTATACGTTATACGTTATACGTTATACGTTATACGTTATACGTTATACGTTATACGTTATACGTTATACGTTATACGTTATACGTTATACGTTATACGTTATACGTTATACGGTATACGTTATACGTTATACGTTATACGTTATACGTTATACGTTATACGTAAACGTTATACGTTATACGTTATACGTTATACGTTATACGATATACGTTATACGTTATACGTTGTACGTTATACGTTATACGTTATACGTTATACGTTATACGTTATACGTTATACGTTATACGTTATACGTTATACGTTATACGTTATACGTTATACGTTATACGTTATACGTTATACGTTATACGTTATACGTTATACGTTATACGTTATACGTTATACGTTATACGTTATACGTTATACGTTATACGTTATACGTTATACGGTATACGTTATACGTTATACGTTATACGTTATACGTTATACGTTATACGTAAACGTTATACGTTATACGTTATACGTTATACGTTATACGATATACGTTATACGTTATACGTTGTACGTTATACGTTATACGTTATACGTTATACGTTATACGTTATACGTTATACGTTATACGTTATACGTTATACGTTATACGTTATACGTTATACGTTATACGTTATACGTTATACGTTATACGTTATACGTTATACGTTATACGTTATACGTTATACGTTATACGTTATACGTTATACGTTATACGTTATACGTTATACGTTATACGTTATACGTTATACGTTATACGTTAAACGTTATACGTTATACGTTATACGTTATACGATATACGTTATACGTTAAACGTTGTACGTTATACGTTATAAGTTATACGTTATACGTTATACGTTATACGTTATACGTTATACGTTGTACGTTATACTTTGTACGTTATACGTTATACGTTATACGTTACTCGTTATACGTAATATGTAATACGTTTTACGTTATAAGTTATACGTTATACGTTATACGTTATACGTTATACGTTATACGTTATACGTTATACGTTATACGTTATACGTTATACGTTATACGTTATACGGTATACGTTATGCGTTATACGTTATACGTTATACGTTATACGTTATACGTAAACGTTATACGTTATACGTTATACGTTATACGTTATACGATATACGCTATACGTTATACGTTGTACGTTATACGTTATACGTTATACGTTATACGTTATACGTTATACGTTATACGTTATACGTTATACGTTATACGTTATTCGTTATACGTTATACGTTATACGTTATACCTTATACGTTATACGTTATACGTTTTACGTTATACGTTATACGTTATACGTTATACATTATACGTTATACGTTATACGTTATACGTTATACGTTATTCGTTGTACGTTATACGTTATACGTTATACGTTATACGTTATACGTTATACGTTACTCGTTATACGTTATACGTTATACGTTATACGTTAAACGTTATACGTTATACGTTATACGTTATACGTTATACGTTATACGTTATACGTTATACGTTATACGTTATACGTTATACGTTATACGTTATACGTTATACGTTATTCGTTGTACGTTATACGTTATACGTTATACGTTATACGTTGTACGTTATACGTTATACGTTATACGTTACTCGTTATACGTTATACGTTATACGTTATACGTTATACGTTATACGTTATACGTTATACGTTATACGTTACTCGTTATACGTAATATGTAATACGTTTTACGTTATAAGTTATACGTTATACGTTATACGTTATACGTTTTACGTTATACGTTATACGTTATACGTTATACGTTGTACGTTATACGTTATACGTTATACGTTATACGGTATACGTTATGCGTTATACGTTATACGTTATACGTTATACGTTATACGTTATACGTTATACGTTTTACGTTTTACGTTATACGTTATACGTTATACGATATACGTTATACGTTATACGTTATGCGTTTTAGGATATACGTTATACGTTATACGTTATACGTTATACGTTATACGTTATACGTTATACGTTATACGTTATACGTTATACGTTATACGTTATACGTTGTACGTTATACGTTATACGTTATACGTTATACGTTATACGTTATACGTTATACGTTATACGTTATACGTTATACGTTATACGTTATACGTTATGCGTTATACGCTATACGTTATGCGTTATAGGACATACCTTATACGTGTTACGTCATACGTTATACGTTATACGTTATACGTTATTCGTTATACGTTATACGTTATACGTTATACGTTATACGTTATACGTTATACGTTATACGTTATACGTTATACGTTATACGTTATACGTTATACGTTATACGTTATACGTTATACGTTATACGTTATACGTTATACGTTATACGTTATACGTTATACGTTATACGTTATACGGTATACGTTATACGTTATACGTTATACGTTATACGTTATACGTTATACGTAAACGTTATACGTTATACGTTATACGTTATACGTTATACGATATACGTTATACGTTATACGTTGTACGTTATACGTTATACGTTATACGTTATACGTTATACGTTATACGTTATACGTTATACGTTATACGTTATACGTTATACGTTATACGTTATACGTTATACGTTATACGTTATACGTTATACGTTATACGTTATACGTTATACGTTATACGTTATACGTTATACGTTATACGTTATACGTTATACGTTATACGTTATACGTTATACGTTATACGTTATACGTTATACGTTATACGTTAAACGTTATACGTTATACGTTATACGTTATACGATATACGTTATACGTTAAACGTTGTACGTTATACGTTATAAGTTATACGTTATACGTTATACGTTATACGTTATACGTTATACGTTATTCGTTGTACGTTATACGTTATACGTTATACGTTATACGTTATACGTTATTCGTTATACGTTATACGTTATACGTTATAACTTATACGTTATACGTTATACGTTTTACGTTATACGTTATACGTTATACGTTATACATTATACGTTATACGTTATACGTTATACGTTATACGTTATACGTTATACGTTATACGTTATACGTTATACGTTATACGTTATACGTTATACGTTATACGTTATACGTTATACTTTATACGTTATACGTTATACGTTATACGTTATACGATATACGTTATACGTTATACGTTATACGTTATACGTTATACGTTATACGTTATACGTTATACGGTATACGTTATGCGTTATACGTTATACGTTATACGTTATACGTTATACGTAAACGTTATACGTTATACGTTATACGTTATACGTTATACGATATACGTTATACGTTATACGTTGTACGTTATACGTTATACGTTATACGTTATACGTTATACGTTATACGTTATACGTTATACGTTATACGTTATACGTTATACGTTATTCGTTATACGTTATACGTTATACGTTATAACTTATACGTTATACGTTATACGTTTTACGTTATACGTTATACGTTATACGTTATACATTATACGTTATACGTTATACGTTATACGTTATACGTTATTCGTTGTACGTTATACGTTATACGTTATACGTTATACGTTATACGTTATACGTTACTCGTTATACGTTATACGTTATACGTTATACGTTAAACGTTATACGTTATACGTTATACGTTATACGTTATACGTTATACGTTATACGTTATACGTTATACGTTATACGTTATACGTTATACGTTATACGTTATACGTTATACTTTATACGTTATACGTTATACGTTATACGTTATACGTTATACGTTAAACGTTATACGTTATACGTTATACGTTATACGATATACGTTATACGTTAAACGTTGTACGTTATACGTTATAAGTTATACGTTATACGTTATACGTTATACGTTATACGTTATACGTTGTACGTTATACGTTGTACGTTATACGTTGTACGTTATACGTTATACGTTATACGTTATACGTTATACGTTATACGTTATACGTTATACGTTATACGTTGTACGTTATACGTTGTACGTTATACATTGTACGTTATACGTTATACGTTATACGTTATACGTTATACGTTATACGATACTCGCTATACGTTATACGTTATACGTTATACGTTAAACGTTATACGTTATACGTTATACGTTATACGTTATACGTTATACGTTATACGTTATACGTTATACGTTATACGTTATACGTTATACGTTATACGTTATACGTTATACGTTATACGTTATACGTTATACGTTATACGTTATACGTTACACGTTATAAGTTATACGTTATACGTTACTCGTTATACGTAATATGTAATACGTTTTACGTTATAAGTTATACGTTATACGTTATACGTTATACGTTATACGTTATACGTTATACGTTATACGTTATACGTTATACGTTATACGTTATACGTTATACGTTATACGGTATACGTTATGCGTTATACGTTATACGTTATACGTTATACGTTATACGTTATACGTTTTACGTTTTACGTTATACGTTATACGTTATACGATATACGTTATACGTTATACGTTATGCGTTATAGGATATACGTTATACGTTATACGTTATACGTTATACGTTATACGTTATACGTTATACGTTATACGTTATACGTTATACGTTATACGTTATACGTTATACGTTGTACGTTATACGTTATACGTTATACGTTATACGTTATACGTTATACGTTATACGTTATACGTTATACGTTATACGTTGTACGTTATACGTTATACGTTATACGTTATACGTTATACGTTATACGTTATACGTTATACGTTATACGTTATACGTTATACGTTATACGTTATACGTTATACGTTATACGTTATACGTTATACGTTATACGTTATACGTTATACGTTATACGTTATACGTTATACGTTACACGTTATAAGTTATACGTTATACGTTATACGTTATACGATATACGTTATACATTATGCGTTATACGCTATACGTAATGCGTTATAGGTCACACCTTATACCTGATACGTCATACGCTATACGTTATACGTGATACGTTATACGTTATACGTTATACGTTATACGTTATACGTTGTACGTTATACGTTAAACGTTAGACGTTATATGTTATACGTTATACGTTGTACGTTATACGTTATATGTAATATGTAATACGTTATACGTTATACGCTATACGTTATACGTTACACGTTATACGTTATACGTTATGCGTTATACGTTATGCGTTATACGTTATACGTTATACGTTATACGTTATACGTTATACGTTATACGTCATACGTTATACGTTATACGTTATACGTTATACGTTATACGTTATACGTTATACGTTATTCGTTATACGTTATACGTTATACGTTATACGTTATACGTTATACGATATACGTTATACGTTATACGTTATGCGTTATATGTTATGCGTTATTCGTTATACGTTATACGTTATACGTTATACGTTATACGTTATACGTTATACGTTATACGTTATACTTTATACGTTATACGTTATACGTTATACGTTATACGTTATACGTTAAACGTTATACGTTATACGTTATACGTTATACGATATACGTTATACGTTAAACGTTGTACGTTATACGTTATAAGTTATACGTTATACGTTATACGTTATACGTTATACGTTATACGTTGTACGTTATACGTTGTACGTTATACGTTGTACGTTATACGTTATACGTTATACGTTATACGTTATACGTTATACGTTATACGTTATACGTTATACGTTATACGTTATACGTTATACGTTGTACGTTATACGTTAAACGTTAGACGTTATATGTTATACGTTATACGTTGTACGTTATACGTTATATGTAATATGTAATACGTTATACGTTATACGCTATACGTTATACGTTACACGTTATACGTTATACGTTATGCGTTATACGTTATGCGTTATACGTTATACGTTATACGTTATACGTTATACGTTATACGTTATACGTCATACGTTATACGTTATACGTTATACGTTATACGTTATACGTTATACGTTATACGTTATTCGTTATACGTTATACGTTATACGTTATACGTTATACGTTATACGATATACGTTATACGTTATACGTTATACGTTATGCGTTATATGTTATGCGTTATTCGTTATACGTTATACGTTATACGTTATACGTTATACGTTATACGTTATACGTTAAACGTTATACGTTATACGTTATACGTTATACGATATACGTTATACGTTAAACGTTGTACGTTATACGTTATAAGTTATACGTTATACGTTATACGTTATACGTTATACGTTATACGTTGTACGTTATACGTTGTACGTTATACGTTGTACGTTATACGTTATACGTTATACGTTATACGTTATACGTTATACGTTATACGTTATACGTTATACGTTGTACGTTATACGTTGTACGTTATACGTTGTACGTTATACGTTATACGTTATACGTTATACGTTATACGTTATACGATACTCGCTATACGTTATACGTTATACGTTATACGTTAAACGTTATACGTTATACGTTATACGTTATACGTTATACGTTATACGTTATACGTTATACGTTATACGTTATACGTTATACGTTATACGTTATACGTTATACGTTATACGTTATTCGTTGTACGTTATACGTTATACGTTATACGTTATACGTTGTACGTTATACGTTATACGTTATACGTTACTCGTTATACGTTATACGTTATACGTTATACGTTATACGTTATACGTTATACGTTATACGTTATACGTTACTCGTTATACGTTATACGTTATACGTTATACGTTATACGTTATACGTTTTACGTTATACGTTATACGTTATACGTTATACGTTATACGTTATACGTTGTACGTTATACGTTGTACGTTATACGTTGTACGTTATACGTTGTACGTTATACGTTATACGTTATACGTTATATGTTATACGTTATACGTTATACGTTATACGTTATACGTTATACGTTATACGTCATACGTTATACGTTATACGTTATACGTTATACGTTATACGTTATACGTTATACGTTATTCGTTATACGTTATACGTTATACGTTATACGTTATACGTTATACGATATACGTTATACGTTATACGTTATACGTTATGCGTTATATGTTATGCGTTATTCGTTATACGTTATACGTTATACGTTATACGTTATACGTTATACGTTATACGTTAAACGTTATACGTTATACGTTATACGTTATACGATATACGTTATACGTTAAACGTTGTACGTTATACGTTATAAGTTATACGTTATACGTTATACGTTATACGTTATACGTTATACGTTGTACGTTATACGTTGTACGTTATACGTTGTACGTTATACGTTATACGTTATACGTTATACGTTATACGTTATACGTTATACGTTATACGTTATACGTTGTACGTTATACGTTGTACGTTATACGTTGTACGTTATACGTTATACGTTATACGTTATACGTTATACGTTATACGATACTCGCTATACGTTATACGTTATACGTTATACGTTATACGTTATACGTTATACGTTATACGTTATGCGTTATACGTTATACGTTATACGTTATACGTTATACGTTATACGTTATACGTTGTACGTTATACGTTGTACGTTATACGTTGTACGTTATACGTTATACGTTATACGTTATACGTTATACGTTGTACGTTATACGTTGTACGTTATACGTTATACGTTATACGTTATACGTTATACGTTATACGTTATACGTTATACGTTATACGTTATACGTTATACGTTACACGTTATACGTTATACGTTATACGTTATACGTTATACGTTATACGTTTTACGTTATACGTTATACGTTATACGTTATACGTTATACGTTATACGTTGTACGTTATACGTTGTACGTTATACGTTGTACGTTATACGTTGTACGTTATACGTTATACGTTATACGTTATATGTTATACGTTATACGTTATACGTTATACGTTATACGTTATACGTTACTCGTTATACGTAAAATGTAATACGTTTTACGTTATAAGTTATACGTTATACGTCATACGTTATACGTTATACGTTATACGTTATACGTTATACGTTATACGTTATACGATATACGTTATACGTTATACGTTATGCGTTATATGTTATACGTTGTACGTTATACGTTGTACGTTATACGTTGTACGTTATACGTTGTACGTTATACGTTATACGTTATACGTTACACGTTATACGTTATACGTTATACGTTATACGTTATACGTTATACGTTACTCGTTATACGTAAAATGTAATACGTTTTACGTTATAAGTTATACGTTATACGTTATACGTTATACGTTATACGTTATACGTTATACGTTATACGTTATACGTTATACGTTATACGTTATACGTTATACGTTATACGTTATACGTTATACGTTATACGTTATACGTTATACGTTATACGTTATACGTTATACGTTATACGTTATACGTTATACGTTATACGTTAAACGTTATACGTTATACGTTACTCGTTATACGTAAAATGTAATACGTTTTACGTTATAAGTTATACGTTATACGTTATACGTTATACGTTATACGTTATACGTTATACGTTATACGTTATACGTTATACGGTATACGTTATGCGTTATGCGTTATAAGTTATACGTTATACGTTATACGTTATACGTTTGACGTTATACGTTATACGGTATACGTTATGCGTTATACGCTATACGTTATGCGTTATAGGATATACGTTATGCGTTATAGGATATACGTTATACGTGATACGTTGTACGTTATACGTTATACGTTATACGTTATACGTTATACGTTATACGTTATTCGTTATACGTTATACGTTATACGTTATACGTTATAGGTCATACCTTATACGTGATACGTTATACATTATACGTTATACGTTATACGTTATACGTTATACGTTATACGTTATTCGTTATACGTTATACGTTATACGTTATACGTTATACGTTATACGTTATACGTTATACGTTATACGTTATACGTTATACGTTATACGTTATACGTTATACGTTATACGTTATACGTTATACGTTATACTTTAAACGTTATACGTTATACGTTATACGTTATACGTTATACGCTATACGTTATACGCTGTACGTTATGCGTTATACGTTATGCGTTATACGTTACACGTTATACGTTATACGTTGTACGTTATACGTTATACGTTATACGTTATACGTTATTAGTTATACGTTATACGTTATACGTTAAACGTTATACGTTATACGTTATACGTTATACGTTATACGTTATACGTTATACGTTATACGTTGTACGTTATACGTTATACGTTATACGTTATACGTTATACGTTATACGTTATGCGTTATACGCTATACGCTATGCGTTATAGGTCATACCTTATACGTGATACGTCATACGTTATACGTTATACGTTATACGTTATTCGTTATACGTTATACGTTATACGTTATACGTTATACGTTATACGTTATACGTTATACGTTATACGTTATACGTTAAACGTTATACGTTATACGTTATACGTTATACGTTATACGCTATACGTTATACGTTGTACGTTATGCGTTATACGTTATGCGTTATACGTTATACGTTATACGTTATACGTTGTACGATATACGTTATACGTTATACGTTATACGTTATTCGTTATCCGTTATACGTTATACGTTATACGTTATACGTTATACGTTATACGTTATACGTTATACGTTATACGTTAAACGTTATACGTTATACGTTATACGTTATACGTTATACGATATACGTTATACGTTATACGTTATACGTTATAAGTTATACGTTATACGTTATACGTTATAGGTCATACCTTATACGTGATACGTCATACGTTATACGTTATACGTTATACGTTATTCGTTATACGTTATACGTTATACGTTATACGTTATACGTTATACGTTATACGTTATACGTTATACGTTATACGTTATACGTTATACGTTATACGTTATACGTTATACGTTATACGTTATACGTTATACGTTATACGTTATACGTTAAACGTTATACGTTATACGTTATACGTTATACGTTATACGCTATACGTTATACGTTGTACGTTATGCGTTATACGTTATGCGTTATACGTTACACGTTATACGTTATACGTTGTACGTTATACGTTATACGTTATACGTTATACGTTATTAGTTATACGTTATACGTTATACGTTATACGTTATACGTTATACGTCATACGTTATACGTTATACGTTATACGTTATACGTTAAACGTTATACGTTATACGTTATACGTTATACGTTATACGTTATACGTTATACGTTATACGTTGTACGTTATACGTTATACGTTATACGTTATACGTTATACGTTATACGTTATGCGTTATACGCTATACGTTATGCGTTATAGGTCATACCTTATACGTGATACGTCATACGTTATACGTTATACGTTATACGTTATTCGTTATACGTTATACGTTATACGTTATACGTTATACGTTATACGTTATACGTTATACGTTATACGTTATACGTTATACGTTATACGTTATACGTTATACGTTATACGTTATACGTTATACGTTATACGTTATACGTTATACGTTATACGTTGTACGTTATACGTTATACGTTATACGTTATACGTTATACGTTATACGTTATGCGTTATACGCTATACGTTATGCGTTATAGGTCATACCTTATACGTGATACGTCATACGTTATACGTTACACGTTATACGTTATACGTTGTACGTTATACGTTATACGTTATACGTTATACTTTATTAGTTATACGTTATACGTTATACGTTATACGTTATACGTTATACGTCATACGTTATACGTTATACGTTATACGTTAAACGTTATACGTTATACGTTATACGTTATACGTTATACGTTATACGTTATACGTTATACGTTGTACGTTATACGTTATACGTTATACGTTATACGTTATACGTTATACGTTATGCGTTATACGCTATACGTTATGCGTTATAGGTCATACCTTATACGTGATACGTCATACGTTATACGTTATACGTTATACGTTATTCGTTATACGTTATACGTTATACGTTATACGTTATACGTTATACGTTAAACGTTATACGTTATACGTTATACGTTATACGTTATACGTTATACGTTATACGTTATACGTTGTACGTTATACGTTATACGTTATACGTTATACGTTATACGTTATACGTTATGCGTTATACGCTATACGTTATGCGTTATAGGTCATACCTTATACGTGATACGTCATACGTTATACGTTATACGTTATACGTTATTCGTTATACGTTATACGTTATACGTTATACGTTATACGTTATACGTTATACGTTATACGTTATACGTTATACGTTATACGTTATACGTTATACGTTATACGTTATACGTTATACGTTATACGTTATACGTTATACGTTATACGTTATACGTTGTACGTTATACGTTATACGTTATACGTTATACGTTATACGTTATACGTTATGCGTTATACGCTATACGTTATGCGTTATAGGTCATACCTTATACGTGATACGTCATACGTTATACGTTACACGTTATACGTTATACGTTGTACGTTATACGTTATACGTTATACGTTATACTTTATTAGTTATACGTTATACGTTATACGTTATACGTTATACGTTATACGTCATACGTTATACGTTATACGTTATACGTTAAACGTTATACGTTATACGTTATACGTTATACGTTATACGTTATACGTTATACGTTATACGTTGTACGTTATACGTTATACGTTATACGTTATACGTTATACGTTATACGTTATACGTTATGCGTTATACGCTATACGTTATGCGTTATAGGTCATACCTTATACGTGATACGTCATACGTTATACGTTATACGTTATACGTTATTCGTTATACGTTATACGTTATACGTTATACGTTATACGTTATACGTTAAACGTTATACGTTATACGTTATACGTTATACGTTATACGTTATACGTTATACGTTATACGTTGTACGTTATACGTTATACGTTATACGTTATACGTTATACGTTATACGTTATGCGTTATACGCTATACGTTATGCGTTATAGGTCATACCTTATACGTGATACGTCATACGTTATACGTTATACGTTATACGTTATTCGTTATACGTTATACGTTATACGTTATACGTTATACGTTATACGTTATACGTTATACGTTATACGTTATACGTTATACGTTATACGTTATACGTTATACGTTATACGTTATACGTTATACGTTATACGTTATACGTTATACGTTATACGTTGTACGTTATACGTTATACGTTATACGTTATACGTTATACGTTATACGTTATGCGTTATACGCTATACGTTATGCGTTATAGGTCATACCTTATACGTGATACGTCATACGTTATACGTTACACGTTATACGTTATACGTTGTACGTTATACGTTATACGTTATACGTTATAGGTCATACCTTATACGTGATACGTCATACGTTATACGTTATACGTTATACGTTATTCGTTATACGTTATACGTTATACGTTATACGTTATACGTTATACGTTATACGTTATACGTTATACGTTATACGTTAAACGTTATACGTTATACGTTATACGTTATACGTTATACGTTATACGTTATACGTTATACGTTGTACGTTATACGTTATACGTTATACGTTATACGTTATACGTTATACGTTATGCGTTATACGCTATACGTTATGCGTTATAGGTCATACCTTATACGTGATACGTCATACGTTATACGTTATACGTTATACGTTATTCGTTATACGTTATACGTTATACGTTATACGTTATACGTTATACGTTATACGTTATACGTTATACGTTATACGTTATACGTTATACGTTAAACGTTATACGTTATACGTTACACGTTATACGTTATACGCTATACGTTATACGTTGTACGTTATGCGTTATACGTTATGCGTTATACGTTATACGTTATACGTTATACGTTGTACGTTATACGTTATACGTTATACGTTATACGTTATACGTTATACGTTATGCGTTATACGCTATACGTTATGCGTTATAGGTCATACCTTATACGTGATACGTCATACGTTATACGTTATACGTTATACGTTATTCGTTATACGTTATACGTTATACGTTATACGTTATACGTTATACGTTATACGTTATACGTTATACGTTATACGTTATACGTTATACGTTATACGTTATACGTTATACGTTATACGTTATACGTTATACGTTATACGTTATACGTTATACGTTGTACGTTATACGTTATACGTTATACGTTATACGTTATACGTTATACGTTATGCGTTATACGCTATACGTTATGCGTTATAGGTCATACCTTATACGTGATACGTCATACGTTATACGTTACACGTTATACGTTATACGTTGTACGTTATACGTTATACGTTATACGTTATACTTTATTAGTTATACGTTATACGTTATACGTTATACGTTATACGTTATACGTCATACGTTATACGTTATACGTTATACGTTAAACGTTATACGTTATACGTTATACGTTATACGTTATACGTTATACGTTATACGTTATACGTTGTACGTTATACGTTATACGTTATACGTTATACGTTATACGTTATACGTTATGCGTTATACGCTATACGTTATGCGTTATAGGTCATACCTTATACGTGATACGTCATACGTTATACGTTATACGTTATACGTTATTCGTTATACGTTATACGTTATACGTTATACGTTATACGTTATACGTTATACGTTATACGTTATACGTTATACGTTATACGTTATACGTTATACGTTATACGTTAAACGTTATACGTTATACGTTATACGTTATACGTTATACGTTATACGATATACGTTATACGTTATACGTTATACGTTATAAGTTATACGTTATACGTTATACGTCATACGTTATACGTTATACGTTATACGTTATACGTTAAACGTTATACGTTATACGTTATACGTTATACGTTATACGTTATACGTTCTACGTTATACGTTGTACGTTATACGTTATACGTTATACGTTATACGTTATACGTTATACGTTATACGTTATGCGTTATACGCTATACGTTATGCGTTATAGGTCATACCTTATACGTGATACGTCATACGTTATACGTCATACGTTATACGTTATTCGTTATACGTTATACGTTATACGTTATACGTTATACGTTATACGTTATACGTTATACGTTATACGTTATACGTTATACGTTATACGTTAAACGTTATACGTTATACGTTACACGTTATACGTTATACGCTATACGTTATACGTTGTACGTTATGCGTTATACGTTATGCGTTATACGTTATACGTTATACGTTATACGTTGTACGTTATACGTTATACGTTATACGTTATACGTTATTCGTTATCCGTTATACGTTATACGTTATACGTTATACGTTATACGTTATACGTTATACGTTATACGTTATACGTTAAACGTTATACGTTATACGTTATACGTTATACGTTATACGATATACGTTATACGTTATACGTTGTACGTTATACGTTATACGTTATACGTTATACGTTATACGTTATACGTTATACGTTATACGTTATACGTTATACGTTATACGTTATACGTTATACGTTATACGTTACTCGTTATACGTAATATGTAATACGTTTTACGTTATAAGTTATACGTTATACGTTATACGTTATACGTTATACGTTATACGTTATACGTTATACGTTATACGTTATACGTTATAAGTTATACGTTATACGTTATACGTTATAGGTCATACCTTATACGTGATACGTCATACGTTATACGTTATACGTTATACGTTATACGTTATACGTTATACGTTAAACGTTATACGTTATACGTTATACGTTATACGTTATACGCTATACGTTATACGTTGTACGTTATGCGTTATACGTTATGCGTTATACGTTACACGTTATACGTTATACGTTGTACGTTATACGTTATACGTTATACGTTATACGTTATTAGTTATACGTTATACGTTATACGTTATACGTTATACGTTATACGTCATACGTTATACGTTATACGTTATACGTTATACGTTAAACGTTATACGTTATACGTTATACGTTATACGTTATACGTTATACGTTATACGTTATACGTTATACGTTATACGTTATACGTTATACGTTATACGTTATACGTTATACGTTATAAGTTATACGTTATACGTTATACGTTATAGGTCATACCTTATACGTGATACGTCATACGTTATACGTTATACGTTATACGTTATACGTTATACGTTATACGTTATACGTTATACGTTATACGTTATACGTTATACGTTATACGTTATACGTTATACGTTATACGTTATACGTTATACGTTATACGTTATACGTTATACGTTATACGTTATACGTTATACGTTAAACGTTATACGTTATACGTTATACGTTATACGTTATACGCTATACGTTATACGTTGTACGTTATGCGTTATACGTTATGCGTTATACGTTACACGTTATACGTTACACGTTGTACGTTATACGTTATACGTTATACGTTATACGTTATACGTTATACGTTATACGTTATACGTTATTCGTTATACGTTATACGTTATACGTTATACGTTATACGTTATACGTTATACGTTATACGTTATACGTTATACGTTATACGTTGTACGTTATACGTTGTACGTTATACGTTGTACGTTATACGTTATACGTTATACGTTGTACGTTATACGTTATACGTTATACGTTAGACGTTATACGTTGTACGTTATACGTTGTACGTTATACGTTGTACGTTATACGTTATACGTTATACGTTATACGTTATAAGTTATACGTTATACGTTATACGTTATACGTTATACGTTATACGTTATACGTTATACGTTATACGTTACTCGTTATACGTAATATGTAATACGTTTTACGTTATAAGTTATACGTTATACGTTATACGTTATACGTTATACGTTATACGTTATACGTTATACGTTATACGTTATACGTTTTACGTTATAAGTTATACGTTATACGTTATACGTTATACGTTATACGTTATACGTTATACGTTATACGTTATACGTTATACGTTATACGTTATACGTTATACGTTATACGTTATACGTTATACGTTATACGTTATAAGTTATACGTTATACGTTATACGTTATAGGTCATACCTTATACGTGATACGTCATACGTTATACGTTATACGTTATACGTTATACGTTATACGTTATACGTTATACGTTATACGTTATACGTTATACGTTATACGTTATACGTTGTACGTTATACGTTATACGTTATACGTTATACGTTATACGTTATACGTTATACGTTATACGTTATACGTTATACGTTAAACGTTATACGTTATACGTTATACGTTATACGTTATACGCTATACGTTATACGTTGTACGTTATGCGTTATACGTTATGCGTTATACGTTACACGTTATACGTTACACGTTGTACGTTATACGTTATACGTTATACGTTATACGTTATACGTTATACGTTATACGTTATACGTTATTCGTTATACGTTATACGTTATACGTTATACGTTATACGTTATACGTTATACGTTATACGTTATACGTTATACGTTATACGTTATACGTTATACGTTATACGTTATAAGTTATACGTTATACGTTATACGTTATAGGTCATACCTTATACGTGATACGTCATACGTTATACGTTATACGTTATACGTTATACGTTATACGTTATACGTTATACGTTATACGTTATACGTTATACGTTATACGTTATACGTTATACGTTATACGTTATACGTTATACGTTATACGTTATACGTTATACGTTATACGTTATACGTTATACGTTATACGTTAAACGTTATACGTTATACGTTATACGTTATACGTTATACGCTATACGTTATACGTTGTACGTTATGCGTTATACGTTATGCGTTATACGTTACACGTTATACGTTACACGTTGTACGTTATACGTTATACGTTATACGTTATACGTTATACGTTATACGTTATACGTTATACGTTATTCGTTATACGTTATACGTTATACGTTATACGTTATACGTTATACGTTATACGTTATACGTTATACGTTATACGTTATACGTTGTACGTTATACGTTGTACGTTATACGTTGTACGTTATACGTTATACGTTATACGTTGTACGTTATACGTTATACGTTATACGTTAGACGTTATACGTTGTACGTTATACGTTGTACGTTATACGTTGTACGTTATACGTTATACGTTATACGTTATACGTTATAAGTTATACGTTATACGTTATACGTTATACGTTATACGTTATACGTTATACGTTATACGTTATACGTCATACGTTATACGTTATACGTTATACGTTATACGTTATACGTTATACGTTAAACGTTATACGTTATACGTTATACGTTATACGTTATACGATATACGTTATACGTTATACGTTATACGTTATACGTCGTACGTTATACGTTATACGTTATACGTTATACGTTATACGTTATACGTTATACGTTATACGTTATACGTTATACGTTATACGTTATACGTTATACGTTATACGTTATACGTTAAACGTTATACGTTATACGTTATACGTTATACGTTATACGCTATACGTTATGCGTTATACGTTATGCGTTATACGTTACACGTTATACGTTACACGTTGTACGTTATACGTTATACGTTATACGTTATACGTTATTCGTTATACGTTATACGTTATAGGTTATACGTTATACGTTATACGTTATACGTTATACGTTATTCGTTATACGTTATACGTTGTACGTTATACGTTGTACGTTATACGTTGTACGTTATACGTTATACGTTATACGTTATACGTTATACGTTATACGTTATACGTTATACGTTATACGTTGTACGTTATACGTTATACGTTATACGTTAAACGTTATACGTTATACGTTATACGTTATACGATATACGTTATACGTTATACGTTGTACGTTATACGTTATACGTTATACGTTATACGTTATACGTTATACGTTATACGTTATACGTTATACATTATACGTTATACGTTATACGTTATACGTTATACGTTATTCGTTATACGTTATACGTTATACGTTATACGTTATACGTTATACGTTATACGTTATACGTTATACGTTATACGTTCTACGTTATACGTTATACGTTATACGTTATAAGTTATACGTTATACGTTATACGTTATAGGTCATACCTTATACGTGATACGTCATACGTTATACGTTATACGTTATACGTTATTCGTTATACGTTATACGTTATACGTTATACGTTATACGATATACGTTATACGTTATACGTTATACGTTATACGTTATACGTTATTCGTTATACGTTAAACGTTATACGTTATACGTTATACGTTATACGTTATACGCTATACGTTATACGTTGTACGTTATGCGTTATACGTTATGCGTTATACGTTACACGTTATACGTTACACGTTATACGTTACACGTTGTACGTTATACGTTATACGTTATACGTTATACGTTATTCGTTATACGTTATACGTTATACGTTATACGTTATACGTTATACGTTATACGTTATACGTTGTACGTTATACGTTGTACGTTATACGTTGTACGTTATACGTTATACGTTATACGTTGTACGTTATACGTTATACGTTATACGTTATACGTTATACGTTATACGTTATACGTTATACGTTATACGTTATACGTTATACGTTATACGTTATACGTTATACGTTATACGTTATACGTTATACGTTATACGTTACTCGTTATACGTAATATGTAATACGTTTTACGTTATAAGTTATACGTTATACGTTATACGTTATACGTTATACGTTATACGTTATACGTTATACGTTATACGTTATACGTTATACGTTATACGTTATACGTTATACGTTATACGTTATACGTTATACGTTAAACGTTATACGTTAAACGTTGTACGTTATACGTTATAAGTTATACGTTATACGTTATACGTTATACGTTATACGTTATACGTTGTACGTTATACGTTGTACGTTATACGTTATAAGTTATACGTTATACGTTATACGTTATACGTTATACGTTATACGTTACGCGTTATACGTTATACGTTTTACGTTATACGTTATACGTTATACGTTATACGTTATACGTTATACGTTATACGTTATACGTTATACGTTATACGTTGTACGTTTTACATTATACGTTATACGTTATACGTTATACGTTATACGTTATACGTTGTACGTTATACGTTGTACGTTATACGTTGTACGTTATACGTTATACGTTATACGTTATACGTTATACGTTATACGTTATACGTTATAAGTTATACGTTATACGTTATACGTTATAGGTCATACCTTATACGTGATACGTCATACGTTATACGTTATACGTTATACGTTATACGTTATACGTTATACATTATACGTTATACGTTATACGTTATACGTAATATGTAATACGTTTTACATTATAAGTTATACGTTATACGTTATACGTTATTCGTTATACGTTATACGTTATACGTTATACGTTATACGTTATACGTTATACGTTATACGGTATACGTTATGCGTTATACATTATACGTTATACGTTATCCGTTATACGTTATACGTTATACGTTATACGTTTGACGTTATACGTTATACGTTATACGGTATACGTTATACGTTATGCGTTATACGTTATACGTTATACGTTATACGTTATACGTTATACGTTATACGTTATACGTTATACGTTATACGTTATACGTTATTCGTTATACGTTATACGTTATACGTTATACGTTATACGGTATACGTTATACGTTATACGTTATACGTTATACGTTATACGTTATACGTTATACGTTATACGTTATACGTTATACGTTATACGTTATACGTTATACGTTGTACGTTTTACATTATACGTTATACGTTGTACGTTATACGTTATACGTTATACGTTGTACGTTATACGTTGTACGTTATACGTTGTACGTTATACGTTATACGTTATACGTTATACGTTATACGTTACTCGTTATACGTAAAATGTAATACGTTATACGTTATACGTTATACGTTATACGCTATACGTTATACGTTGTACGTTATGCGTTATACGTTATGCGTTATACGTTACACGTTATACGTTATACGTTGTACGTTATACGTTATACGTTATACGTTATACGTTATACGTTATACGTTATACGTTATACGTTATACGTTATACGTTATACGTTATACGTTATACGTTATACGTTATACGTTACTCGTTATACGTAATATGTAATACGTTTTACGTTATAAGTTATACGTTATACGTTATACGTTATACGTTATACGTTATACGTTATACGTTATACGTTATACGTTATACGTTATACGTTATAAGTTATACGTTATACGTTATGCGTTATAGGTCATACCTTATACGTGATACGTCATACGTTATACGTTATACGTTATACGCTATTCGTTATACGTTATACATTATACGTTATACGTTATACGTTATACGTTATACGTTATACGTTATACGTCATACGTTATACGTTATACGTTATACGTTATACGTTATACGTTATACGTTAAACGTTATACGTTATACGTTATACGTTATACGTTATACGATATACGTTATACGTTATACGTTATACGTTATACGTCATACGTTATACGTTATACGTTATACGTTATACGTTATACGTTATACGTTATACGTTATACGTTATACGTTATACGTTATACGTTATACGTTATACGTTATACGTTATACGTTAAACGTTATACGTTATACGTTATACGTTATACGTTATACGCTATACGTTATGCGTTATACGTTATGCGTTATACGTTACACGTTATACGTTACACGTTGTACGTTATACTTTATACGTTATACGTTATACGTTATTCGTTATACGTTATACGTTATACGTTATACGTTATACGTTATACGTTATACGTTATACGTTATACGTTATACGTTGTACGTTATACGTTGTACGTTATACGTTGTACGTTATACGTTATACGTTATACGTTATACGTTATACGTTATACGTTATACGTTATACGTTATACGTTGTACGTTATACGTTATACGTTATACGTTAAACGTTATACGTTATACGTTATACGTTATACGATATACGTTATACGTTATACGTTGTACGTTATACGTTATACGTTATACGTTATACGTTATACGTTATACGTTATACGTTATACGTTATACGTTATACGTTATACGTTATACGTTGTACGTTATACGTTGTACGTTATACGTTGTACGTTATACGTTATACGTTATACGTTATACGTTATACGTTATACGTTATACGTTATACGTTATACGTTGTACGTTATACGTTATACGTTATACGTTAAACGTTATACGTTATACGTTATACGTTATACGATATACGTTATACGTTATACGTTGTACGTTATACGTTATACGTTATACGTTATACGTTATACGTTATACGTTATACGTTATACGTTATACATTATACGTTATACGTTATACGTTATACGTTATACGTTATTCGTTATACGTTATACGTTATACGTTATACGTTATACGTTATACGTTATACGTTATACGTTATACGTTATACGTTATACGTTCTACGTTATACGTTATACGTTATACGTTATAAGTTATACGTTATACGTTATACGTTATAGGTCATACCTTATACGTGATACGTCATACGTTATACGTTATACGTTATACGTTATTCGTTATACGTTATACGTTATACGTTATACGTTATACGTTATACGTTATACGTTATACGTTATACGTTATACGTTATACGTTATTCGTTATACGTTAAACGTTATACGTTATACGTTATACGTTATACGTTATACGCTATACGTTATACGTTGTACGTTATGCGTTATACGTTATGCGTTATACGTTACACGTTATACGTTACACGTTGTACGTTATACGTTATACGTTATACGTTATACGTTATTCGTTATACGTTATACGTTATACGTTATACGTTATACGTTATACGTTATAGTTTATACGTTATACGTTATACGTTGTACGTTATACGTTGTACGTTATACGTTGTACGTTATACGTTATAAGTTATACGTTATACGTTATACGTTATACGTTATACGTTATACGTTATACGTTATACGTTGTACGTTATACGTTGTACGTTATACGTTGTACGTTATACGTTATACGTTATACGTTGTACGTTATACGTTATACGTTATACGTTATACGTTATACGTTATACGTTATACGTTATACGTTATACGTTATACGTTATACGTTATACGTTATACGTTATACGTTATACGTTATACGTTATACGTTATACGTTATACGTTACTCGTTATACGTAATATGTAATACGTTTTACGTTATAAGTTATACGTTATACGTTATACGTTATACGTTATACGTTATACGTTATACGTTATACGTTATACGTTATACGTTATACGTTATACGTTATACGTTATAAGTTATACGTTATACGTTATACGTTATACGTTAAACGTTATACGTTATACGTTATACGTTATACGATATACGTTATACGTTAAACGTTGTACGTTATACGTTATAAGTTATACGTTATACGTTATACGTTATACGTTATACGTTATACGTTGTACGTTATACGTTGTACGTTATACGTTATAAGTTATACGTTATACGTTATACGTTATACGTTACGCGTTATACGTTATCCGTTTTACGTTATACGTTATACGTTATACGTTATACGTTATACGTTATACGTTATACGTTATACGTTATACGTTATACGTTGTACGTTTTACATTATACGTTATACGTTATACGTTATACGTTATACGTTATACGTTGTACGTTATACGTTGTACGTTATACGTTGTACGTTATACGTTATACGTTATACGTTATACGTTATACGTTATACGTTATACGTTATAAGTTATACGTTATACGTTATACGTTATAGGTCATACCTTATACGTGATACGTCATACGTTATACGTTATACGTTATACGTTATACGTTATACGTTATACATTATACGTTATACGTTATACGTTATACGTAATATGTAATACGTTTTACATTATAAGTTATACGTTATACGTTATACGTTATACGTTATACGTTATACGTTTGACGTTATACGTTATACGTTATACGGTATACGTTATACGTTATGCGTTATACGTTATGCGTTATACGTTATACGTTATACGTTATACGTTATACGTTATACGTTATACGTTATACGTTATACGTTATACGTTATTCGTTATACGTTATACGTTATACGTTATACGTTATACGGTATACGTTATACGTTATACGTTATACGTTATACGTTATACGTTATACGTTATACGTTATACGTTATACGTTATACGTTATACGTTATACGTTATACGTTGTACGTTTTACATTATACGTTATACGTTATACGTTATACGTTATACGTTATACGTTGTACGTTATACGTTGTACGTTATACGTTGTACGTTATACGTTATACGTTATACGTTATACGTTATACGTTACTCGTTATACGTAAAATGTAATACGTTTTACGTTATAAGTTATACGTTATACCTTATACGTTATACGTTATACGTTATACGTTATACGTTATACGTTATACGTTATACGTTATACGTTATACGTTATACGTTATACGTTATACGTTATACGTTATACGTTATACGTTATACGTTATACGTTATACGTTATAAGTTATACGTTATACGTTATACGTTATAGGTCATACCTGATACGTGATACGTCATACGTTATACGTTATACGTTATACGTTATTCGTTATACGTTATACGTTATACGTTATACGTTATACGTTATACGTTATACGTTATACGTTAAACGTTATACGTAATACGTTATACGTTATACGTTATACGCTATACGTTATACGTTGTACGTTATGCGTTATACGTTATGCGTTATACGTTACACGTTATACGTTATACGTTGTACGTTATACGTTATACGTTATACGTTATACGTTATTCGTTATACGTTATACGTTATACGTTATACGTTATACGTTATACGTTATACGTTGTACGTTATACGTTATACGTTAAACGTTATACGTTATACGTTATACGCTATACGTTATACGTTATACGATATACGTTATACGTTATACGTTATACGTTATACGTTATACGTTATACGTTATACGTTATACGTTATACGTTAGACGTTATACGTTATACGTTATACGTTATACGTTATACGTTATACGTTATACGTTATACGATTTACGTTATACGTTATACGTTATACGTTATACATTATACGTTATACGTTATACGTTATACGTTATACGTTATTCGTTATACGTTATACGTTATACGTTATACGTTATACGTTATACGTTATACGTTATACGTTATACGTTATACGTTATACGTTATACGTTATACGTTGTACGTTTTACATTATACGTTATACGTTATACGTTATACGTTATACGTTATACGTTATACGTTATACGTTGTACGTTTTACATTATACGTTATACGTTATACGTTGTACGTTATACGTTATACGTTATACGTTATACGTTATACGTTATACGTTATACGTTATACGTTTTACGTTATAAGTTATACGTTATACGTTATACGTTATACGTTATACGTTATACGTTATACGTTATACGTTATACGTTGTACGTTTTACATTATACGTTATACGTTATACGTTATACGTTATACGTTATACGTTGTACGTTATACGTTGTACGTTATACGTTGTACGTTATACGTTATACGTTATACGTTATACGTTATACGTTACTCGTTATACGTAAAATGTAATACGTTTTACGTTATAAGTTATACGTTATACCTTATACGTTATACGTTATACGTTATACGTTATACGTTATACGTTATACGTTATACGTTATACGTTATACGTTATACGTTATACGTTATACGTTATACGTTATACGTTATACGTTATACGTTATACGTTATACGTTATAAGTTATACGTTATACGTTATACGTTATACGTTATACGTTATACGTTATACGTTATACGTTATACGTTATACGTTATACGTTATACGTTATACGTTATACGTTATACGTTATACGTTATACGTTATACGTTATACGTTATACGTTATACGTTATACGTTATACGTTATACGTTATACGTTATACGTTATACGTTATACGTTAAACGTTATACGTTATACGTTATACGTTATACGTTATACGCTATACGTTATACGTTGTACGTTATGCGTTATACGTTATGCGTTATACGTTACACGTTATACGTTATACGTTGTACGTTATACGTTATACGTTATACGTTATACGTTATACGTTATACGTTATACGTTATACGTTATACGTTATACGTTATACGTTATACGTTATACGTTATACGTTATACGTTGTACGTTTTACATTATACGTTATACGTTATACGTTGTACGTTATACGTTATACGTTATACGTTATACATTATACGTTATACGTTATACGTTATACGTTATACGTTATTCGTTATACGTTATACGTTATACGTTATACGTTATACGTTATACGTTATACGTTATACGTTATACGTTATACGTTATACGTTGTACGTTTTACATTATACGTTATACGTTATACGTTATACGTTATACGTTATACGTTGTACGTTATACGTTGTACGTTATACGTTGTACGTTATACGTTATACGTTATACGTTATACGTTATACGTTACTCGTTATACGTAAAATGTAATACGTTATACGTTATACGTTATACGTTATACGCTATACGTTATACGTTGTACGTTATGCGTTATACGTTATGCGTTATACGTTACACGTTATACGTTATACGTTGTACGTTATACGTTATACGTTATACGTTATACGTTATACGTTATACGTTATACGTTATACGTTATACGTTATACGTTATACGTTATACGTTATACGTTATACGTTATACGTTACTCGTTATACGTAATATGTAATACGTTTTACGTTATAAGTTATACGTTATACGTTATACGTTATACGTTATACGTTATACGTTATACGTTATACGTTATACGTTATACGTTATACGTTATAAGTTATACGTTATACGTTTTGCGTTATAGGTCATACCTTATACGTGATACGTCATACGTTATACGTTATACGTTATACGCTATTCGTTATACGTTATACATTATACGTTATACGTTATACGTTATACGTTATACGTTATACGTTATACGTCATACGTTATACGTTATACGTTATACGTTATACGTTATACGTTATACGTTATACGTTAAACGTTATACGTTATACGTTATACGTTATACGTTATACGATATACGTTATACGTTATACGTTATACGTTATACGTCATACGTTATACGTTATACGTTATACGTTATACGTTATACGTTATACGTTATACGTTATACGTTATACGTTATACGTTATACGTTATACGTTATACGTTATACGTTATACGTTAAACGTTATACGTTATACGTTATACGTTATACGTTATACGCTATACGTTATGCGTTATACGTTATGCGTTATACGTTACACGTTCTACGTTACACGTTGTACGTTATACGTTATACGTTATACGTTATACGTTATTCGTTATACGTTATACGTTATACGTTATACGTTATACGTTATACGTTATACGTTATACGTTATACGTTATACGTTGTACGTTATACGTTGTACGTTATACGTTGTACGTTATACGTTATACGTTATACGTTATACGTTATACGTTATACGTTATACGTTATACGTTATACGTTGTACGTTATACGTTATACGTTATACGTTAAACGTTATACGTTATACGTTATACGTTATACGATATACGTTATACGTTATACGTTGTACGTTATACGTTATACGTTATACGTTATACGTTATACGTTATACGTTATACGTTATACGTTATACGTTATACGTTATACGTTATACGTTGTACGTTATACGTTGTACGTTATACGTTGTACGTTATACGTTATACGTTATACGTTATACGTTATACGTTATACGTTATACGTTATACGTTATACGTTGTACGTTATACGTTATACGTTATACGTTAAACGTTATACGTTATACGTTATACGTTATACGATATACGTTATACGTTATACGTTGTACGTTATACGTTATACGTTATACGTTATACGTTATACGTTATACGTTATACGTTATACGTTATACATTATACGTTATACGTTATACGTTATACGTTATACGTTATTCGTTATACGTTATACGTTATACGTTATACGTTATACGTTATACGTTATACGTTATACGTTATACGTTATACGTTCTACGTTATACGTTATACGTTATACGTTATAAGTTATACGTTATACGTTATACGTTATAGGTCATACCTTATACGTGATACGTCATACGTTATACGTTATACGTTATACGTTATTCGTTATACGTTATACGTTATACGTTATACGTTATACGTTATACGTTATACGTTATACGTTATACGTTATACGTTATACGTTATTCGTTATACGTTAAACGTTATACGTTATACGTTATACGTTATACGTTATACGCTATACGTTATACGTTGTACGTTATGCGTTATACGTTATGCGTTATACGTTACACGTTATACGTTATACGTTATACGTTATACGTTATTCGTTCTACGTTATACGTTATACGTTATACGTTATACGTTATACGTTATAGTTTATACGTTATACGTTATACGTTGTACGTTATACCTTGTACGTTATACGTTGTACGTTATACGTTATACGTTATACGTTATACGTTATACGTTATACGTTATACGTTATACGTTATACGTTATACGTTGTACGTTATACGTTGTACGTTATACGTTGTACGTTATACGTTATACGTTATACGTTGTACGTTATACGTTATACGTTATACGTTATACGTTATACGTTATACGTTATACGTTATACGTTATACGTTATACGTTATACGTTATACGTTATACGTTATACGTTATACGTTATACGTTATACGTTATACGTTACTCGTTATACGTAATATGTAATACGTTTTACGTTATAAGTTATACGTTATACGTTATACGTTATACGTTATACGTTATACGTTATACGTTATACGTTATACGTTATACGTTATACGTTATACGTTATACGTTATACGTTATACGTTATACGTTATACGTTATACGTTAAACGTATACGTTATACGTTATACGTTATACGATATACGTTATACGTTAAACGTTGTACGTTATACGTTATAAGTTATACGTTATACGTTATACGTATACGTTATACGTTATACGTTGTACGTTATACGTTGTACGTTATACGTTATAAGTTATACGTTATACGTTATACGTTATACGTTACGCGTTATACGTTATACGTTTTACGTTATACGTTATACGTTATACGTTATACGTTATACGTTATACGTTATAACGTTATACGTTATACGTTATACGTTGTACGTTTTACATTATACGTTATACGTTATACGTTATACGTTATACGTTATACGTTGTACGTTATACGTTGTACGTTATACGTTGTACGTTATACGTTATACGTTATACGTTATACGTTATACGTTATACGTTATACGTTATAAGTTATACGTTATACGTTATACGTTATAGGTCATACCTTATACGTGATACGTCATACGTTATACGTTATACGTTATACGTTATACGTTATACGTTATACATTATACGTTATACGTTATACGTTATACGTAATATGTAATACGTTTTACATTATAAGTTATACGTTATACGTTATACGTTATACGTTATACGTTATACGTTTGACGTTATACGTTATACGTTATACGGTATACGTTATACGTTATGCGTTATACGTTATGCGTTATACGTTATACGTTATACGTTATACGTTATACGTTATACGTTATACGTTATACGTTATACGTTATTCGTTATACGTTATACGTTATACGTTATACGTTATACGGTATACGTTATACGTTATACGTTATACGTTATACGTTATACGTTATACGTTATACGTTATACGTTATACGTTATACGTTATACGTTATACGTTGTACGTTTTACATTATACGTTATACGTTATACGTTATACGTTATACGTTATACGTTGTACGTTATACGTTGTACGTTATACGTTGTACGTTATACGTTATACGTTATACGTTATACGTTATACGTTACTCGTTATACGTAAAATGTAATACGTTTTACGTTATAAGTTATACGTTATACCTTATACGTTATACGTTATACGTTATACGTTATACGTTATACGTTATACGTTATACGTTATACGTTATACGTTATACGTTATACGTTATACGTTATACGTTATACGTTATACGTTATACGTTATACGTTATACGTTATAAGTTATACGTTATACGTTATACGTTATAGGTCATACCTGATACGTGATACGTCATACGTTATACGTTATACGTTATACGTTATTCGTTATACGTTATACGTTATACGTTATACGTTATACGTTATACGTTATACGTTATACGTTAAACGTTATACGTAATACGTTATACGTTATACGTTATACGCTATACGTTATACGTTGTACGTTATGCGTTATACGTTATGCGTTATACGTTACACGTTATACGTTATACGTTGTACGTTATACGTTATACGTTATACGTTATACGTTATTCGTTATACGTTATACGTTATACGTTATACGTTATACGTTATACGTTATACGTTGTACGTTATACGTTATACGTTAAACGTTATACGTTATACGTTATACGTTATACGCTATACGTTATACGTTATACGATATACGTTATACGTTATACGTTATACGTTATACGTTATACGTTATACGTTATACGTTATACGTTATACGTTAGACGTTATACGTTATACGTTATACGTTATACGTTATACGTTATACGTTATACGTTATACGATTTACGTTATACGTTATACGTTATACGTTATACATTATACGTTATACGTTATACGTTATACGTTATACGTTATTCGTTATACGTTATACGTTATACGTTATACGTTATACGTTATACGTTATACGTTATACGTTATACGTTATACGTTATACGTTATACGTTATACGTTGTACGTTTTACATTATACGTTATACGTTATACGTTATACGTTATACGTTATACGTTGTACGTTATACGTTGTACGTTATACGTTGTACGTTATACGTTATACGTTATACGTTATACGTTATACGTTACTCGTTATACGTAAAATGTAATACGTTTTACGTTATAAGTTATACGTTATACCTTATACGTTATACGTTATACGTTATACGTTATACGTTATACGTTATACGTTATACGTTATACGTTATACGTTATACGTTATACGTTATACGTTATACGTTATACGTTATACGTTATACGTTATACGTTATACGTTATACGTTATAAGTTATACGTTATACGTTATACGTTATACGTTATACGTTATACGTTATACGTTATACGTTATACGTTATACGTTATACGTTATACGTTATACGTTATACGTTATACGTTATACGTTATACGTTATACGTTATACGTTATACGTTATACGTTATACGTTATACGTTATACGTTATACGTTATACGTTATACGTTATACGTTATACGTTATACGTTATACGTTATACGTTAAACGTTATACGTTATACGTTATACGTTATACGTTATACGCTGTACGTTATACGTTGTACGTTATGCGTTATACGTTATGCGTTATACGTTACACGTTATACGTTATACGTTGTACGTTATACGTTATACGTTATACGTTATACGTTATACGTTATACGTTATACGTTATACGTTATACGTTATACGTTATACGTTATACGTTATACGTTATACGTTATACGTTGTACGTTTTACATTATACGTTATACGTCATACGTTGTACGTTATACGTTATACGTTATACGTTATACATTATACGTTATACGTTATACGTTATACGTTATACGTTATTCGTTATACGTTATACGTTATACGTTATACGTTATACGTTAACGTTATACGTTATACGTTATACGTTATACGTTATACGTTGTACGTTTTACATTATACGTTATACGTTATACGTTATACGTTATACGTTATACGTTGTACGTTATACGTTGTACGTTATACGTTGTACGTTATACGTTATACGTTATACGTTATACGTTATACGTTACTCGTTATACGTAAAATGTAATACGTTTTACGTTATAAGTTATACGTTATACCTTATACGTTATACGTTATACGTTATACGTTATACGTTATACGTTATACGTTATACGTTATACGTTATACGTTATACGTTATACGTTATACGTTATACGTTATACGTTATACGTTATACGTTATACGTTATACGTTATACGTTATACGTTATACGTTATACGTTATACGTTATACGTTATACGTTATACGTTATACGTTATACGTTATACGTTATACGTTATACGTTATACGTTATACGTTATACGTTATACGTTATACGTTATACGTTATACGTTATACGTTATACGTTATACGTTATACGTTTATACGTTATACGTTATACGTTAAACGTTATACGTTATACGTTATACGTTATACGTTATACGCTATACGTTATACGTTGTACGTTATGCGTTATACGTTATGCTTAACGTTACCGTTATACGTTATACGTTATACGTTATACGTTATACGTTATACGTTATACGTTATACGTTATACGTTATACGTTATACGTTATACGTTATACGTTATACGTTATACGTTATACGTTTTACGTTATACGTTATACGTTATTACGTTGTATACGTTATACGTTATACGTTATACGTTGTACGTTATACGTTGTACGTTATACGTTGTACGTTATACGTTATACGTTATACGTTGTACGTTATACGTTATACGTTATACGTTAGACGTTATACGTTGTACGTTATACGTTGTACGTTATACGTTGTACGTTATACGTTATACGTTATACGTTATACGTTATAAGTTATACGTTATACGTTATACGTTATACGTTATACGTTATACGTTATACGTTATACGTTATACGTTACTCGTTATACGTAATATGTAATACGTTTTACGTTATAAGTTATACGTTATACGTTATACGTTATACGTTATACGTTATACGTTATACGTTATACGTTATACGTTATACGTTTTACGTTATAAGTTATACGTTATACGTTATACGTTATACGTTATACGTTATACGTTATACGTTATACGTTATACGTTATACGTTATACGCTATTCGTTATACGTTATACATTATACGTTATACGTTATACGTTATACGTTATACGTTATACGTTATACGTCATACGTTATACGTTATACGTTATACGTTATACGTTATACGTTATACGTTAAACGTTATACGTTATACGTTATACGTTATACGTTATACGATATACGTTATACGTTATACGTTATACGTTATACGTCATACGTTATACGTTATACGTTATACGTTATACGTTATACGTTATACGTTATACGTTATACGTTATACGTTATACGTTATACGTTATACGTTATACGTTATACGTTATACGTTAAACGTTATACGTTATACGTTATACGTTATACGTTATACGCTATACGTTATGCGTTATACGTTATGCGTTATACGTTACACGTTATACGTTACACGTTGTACGTTATACGTTATACGTTATACGTTATACGTTATTCGTTATACGTTATACGTTATAGGTTATACGTTATACGTTATACGTTATACGTTATACGTTATACGTTATACGTTATACGTTGTACGTTATACGTTGTACGTTATACGTTGTACGTTATACGTTATACGTTATACGTTATACGTTATACGTTATACGTTATACGTTATACGTTATACGTTGTACGTTATACGTTATACGTTATACGTTAAACGTTATACGTTATACGTTATACGTTATACGATATACGTTATACGTTATACGTTGTACGTTATACGTTATACGTTATACGTTATACGTTATACGTTATACGTTATACGTTATACGTTATACATTATACGTTATACGTTATACGTTATACGTTATACGTTATTCGTTATACGTTATACGTTATACGTTATACGTTATACGTTATACGTTATACGTTATACGTTATACGTTATACGTTCTACGTTATACGTTATACGTTATACGTTATAAGTTATACGTTATACGTTATACGTTATAGGTCATACCTTATACGTGATACGTCATACGTTATACGTTATACGTTATACGTTATTCGTTATACGTTATACGTTATACGTTATACGTTATACGATATACGTTATACGTTATACGTTATACGTTATACGTTATACGTTATTCGTTATACGTTAAACGTTATACGTTATACGTTATACGTTATACGTTATACGCTATACGTTATACGTTGTACGTTATGCGTTATACGTTATGCGTTATACGTTACACGTTATACGTTACACGTTATACGTTACACGTTGTACGTTATACGTTATACGTTATACGTTATACGTTATTCGTTATACGTTATACGTTATACGTTATACGTTATACGTTATACGTTATACGTTATACGTTATACGTTGTACGTTATACGTTGTACGTTATACGTTGTACGTTATACGTTATACGTTATACGTTGTACGTTATACGTTATACGTTATACGTTATACGTTATACGTTATACGTTATACGTTATACGTTATACGTTATACGTTATACGTTATACGTTATACGTTATACGTTATACGTTATACGTTATACGTTATACGTTACTCGTTATACGTAATATGTAATACGTTTTACGTTATAAGTTATACGTTATACGTTATACGTTATACGTTATACGTTATACGTTATACGTTATACGTTATACGTTATACGTTATACGTTATACGTTATACGTTATACGTTATACGTTATAAGTTATACGTTATACGTTATACGTTATAGGTCATACCTTATACGTGATACGTCATACGTTATACGTTATACGTTATACGTTATTCGTTATACGTTATACGTTATACGTTATACGTTATACGATATACGTTATACGTTATACGTTATACGTTATACGTTATACGTTATTCGTTATACGTTAAACGTTATACGTTATACGTTATACGTTATACGTTATACGCTATACGTTATACGTTGTACGTTATGCGTTATACGTTATGCGTTATACGTTACACGTTATACGTTACACGTTATACGTTACACGTTGTACGTTATACGTTATACGTTATACGTTATACGTTATTCGTTATACGTTATACGTTATACGTTATACGTTATACGTTGTACGTTTTACATTATACGTTATACGTTATACGTTATACGTTATACGTTATACGTTGTACGTTATACGTTGTACGTTATACGTTGTACGTTATACGTTATACGTTATACGTTATACGTTATACGTTACTCGTTATACGTAAAATGTAATACGTTATACGTTATACGTTATACGTTATACGCTATACGTTATACGTTGTACGTTATGCGTTATACGTTATGCGTTATACGTTACACGTTATACGTTATACGTTGTACGTTATACGTTATACGTTATACGTTATACGTTATACGTTATACGTTATACGTTATACGTTATACGTTATACGTTATACGTTATACGTTATACGTTATACGTTATACGTTACTCGTTATACGTAATATGTAATACGTTTTACGTTATAAGTTATACGTTATACGTTATACGTTATACGTTATACGTTATACGTTATACGTTATACGTTATACGTTATACGTTATACGTTATAAGTTATACGTTATACGTTATGCGTTATAGGTCATACCTTATACGTGATACGTCATACGTTATACGTTATACGTTATACGCTATTCGTTATACGTTATACATTATACGTTATACGTTATACGTTATACGTTATACGTTATACGTTATACGTCATACGTTATACGTTATACGTTATACGTTATACGTTATACGTTATACGTTATACGTTAAACGTTATACGTTATACGTTATACGTTATACGTTATACGATATACGTTATACGTTATACGTTATACGTTATACGTCATACGTTATACGTTATACGTTATACGTTATACGTTATACGTTATACGTTATACGTTATACGTTATACGTTATACGTTATACGTTATACGTTATACGTTATACGTTATACGTTAAACGTTATACGTTATACGTTATACGTTATACGTTATACGCTATACGTTATGCGTTATACGTTATGCGTTATACGTTACACGTTATACGTTACACGTTGTACGTTATACGTTATACGTTATACGTTATACGTTATTCGTTATACGTTATACGTTATACGTTATACGTTATACGTTATACGTTATACGTTATACGTTATACGTTATACGTTGTACGTTATACGTTGTACGTTATACGTTGTACGTTATACGTTATACGTTATACGTTATACGTTATACGTTATACGTTATACGTTATACGTTATACGTTGTACGTTATACGTTATACGTTATACGTTAAACGTTATACGTTATACGTTATACGTTATACGATATACGTTATACGTTATACGTTGTACGTTATACGTTATACGTTATACGTTATACGTTATACGTTATACGTTATACGTTATACGTTATACGTTATACGTTATACGTTATACGTTGTACGTTATACGTTGTACGTTATACGTTGTACGTTATACGTTATACGTTATACGTTATACGTTATACGTTATACGTTATACGTTATACGTTATACGTTGTACGTTATACGTTATACGTTATACGTTAAACGTTATACGTTATACGTTATACGTTATACGATATACGTTATACGTTATACGTTGTACGTTATACGTTATACGTTATACGTTATACGTTATACGTTATACGTTATACGTTATACGTTATACATTATACGTTATACGTTATACGTTATACGTTATACGTTATTCGTTATACGTTATACGTTATACGTTATACGTTATACGTTATACGTTATACGTTATACGTTATACGTTATACGTTCTACGTTATACGTTATACGTTATACGTTATAAGTTATACGTTATACGTTGTACGTTATAGGTCATACCTTATACGTGATACGTCATACGTTATACGTTATACGTTATACGTTATTCGTTATACGTTATACGTTATACGTTATACGTTATACGTTATACGTTATACGTTATACGTTATACGTTATACGTTATACGTTATTCGTTATACGTTAAACGTTATACGTTATACGTTATACGTTATACGTTATACGCTATACGTTATACGTTGTACGTTATGCGTTATACGTTATGCGTTATACGTTACACGTTATACGTTACACGTTGTACGTTATACGTTATACGTTATACGTTATACGTTATTCGTTATACGTTATACGTTATACGTTATACGTTATACGTTATACGTTATAGTTTATACGTTATACGTTATACGTTGTACGTTATACCTTGTACGTTATACGTTGTACGTTATACGTTATACGTTATACGTTATACGTTATACGTTATACGTTATACGTTATACGTTATACGTTATACGTTGTACGTTATACGTTGTACGTTATACGTTGTACGTTATACGTTATACGTTATACGTTGTACGTTATACGTTATACGTTATACGTTATACGTTATACGTTATACGTTATACGTTATACGTTATACGTTATACGTTATACGTTATACGTTATACGTTATACGTTATACGTTATACGTTATACGTTATACGTTATACGTTATACGTTACTCGTTATACGTAATATGTAATACGTTTTACGTTATAAGTTATACGTTATACGTTATTCGTTATACGTTATACGTTATACGTTATACGTTATACGTTATACGTTATACGTTATACGTTATACGTTATACGTTATACGTTATACGTTATACGTTATACGTTATACGTTAAACGTTATACGTTATACGTTATACGTTATACGATATACGTTATACGTTAAACGTTGTACGTTATACGTTATAAGTTATACGTTATACGTTATACGTTATACGTTATACGTTATACGTTGTACGTTATACGTTGTACGTTATACGTTATAAGTTATACGTTATACGTTATACGTTATACGTTACGCGTTATACGTTATACGTTTTACGTTATACGTTATACGTTATACGTTATACGTTATACGTTATACGTTATACGTTATACGTTATACGTTATACGTTGTACGTTTTACATTATACGTTATACGTTATACGTTATACGTTATACGTTATACGTTGTACGTTATACGTTGTACGTTATACGTTGTACGTTATACGTTATACGTTATACGTTATACGTTATACGTTATACGTTATACGTTATAAGTTATACGTTATACGTTATACGTTATAGGTCATACCTTATACGTGATACGTCATACGTTATACGTTATACGTTATACGTTATACGTTATACGTTATACATTATACGTTATACGTTATACGTTATACGTAATATGTAATACGTTTTACATTATAAGTTATACGTTATACGTTATACGTTATACGTTATACGTTATACGTTTGACGTTATACGTTATACGTTATACGGTATACGTTATACGTTATGCGTTATACGTTATGCGTTATACGTTATACGTTATACGTTATACGTTATACGTTATACGTTATACGTTATACGTTATACGTTATTCGTTATACGTTATACGTTATACGTTATACGTTATACGGTATACGTTATACGTTATACGTTATACGTTATACGTTATACGTTATACGTTATACGTTATACGTTATACGTTATACGTTATACGTTATACGTTGTACGTTTTACATTATACGTTATACGTAATACGTTATACGTTATACGTTATACGTTGTACGTTATACGTTGTACGTTATACGTTGTACGTTATACGTTATACGTTATACGTTATACGTTATACGTTACTCGTTATACGTAAAATGTAATACGTTTTACGTTATAAGTTATACGTTATACCTTATACGTTATACGTTATACGTTATACGTTATACGTTATACGTTATACGTTATACGTTATACGTTATACGTTATACGTTATACGTTTTACGTTATACGTTATACGTTATACGTTATACGTTATAAGTTATACGTTATACGTTATACGTTATAGGTCATACCTGATACGTGATACGTCATACGTTATACGTTATACGTTATACGTTATTCGTTATACGTTATACGTTATACGTTATACGTTATACGTTATACGTTATACGTTATACGTTAAACGTTATACGTAATACGTTATACGTTATACGTTATACGCTATACGTTATACGTTGTACGTTATGCGTTATACGTTATGCGTTATACGTTACACGTTATACGTTATACGTTGTACGTTATACGTTATACGTTATACGTTATACGTTATTCGTTATACGTTATACGTTATACGTTATACGTTATACGTTATACGTTATACGTTGTACGTTATACGTTATACGTTAAACGTTATACGTTATACGTTATACGCTATACGTTATACGTTATACGATATACGTTATACGTTATACGTTATACGTTATACGTTATACGTTATACGTTATACGTTATACGTTATACGTTAGACGTTATACGTTATACGTTATACGTTATACGTTATACGTTATACGTTATACGTTATACGATTTACGTTATACGTTATACGTTATACGTTATACATTATACGTTATACGTTATACGTTATACGTTATACGTTATTCGTTATACGTTATACGTTATACGTTATACGTTATACGTTATACGTTATACGTTATACGTTATACGTTATACGTTATACGTTATACGTTATACGTTGTACGTTTTACATTATACGTTATACGTTATACGTTATACGTTATACGTTATACGTTGTACGTTATACGTTGTACGTTATACGTTGTACGTTATACGTTATACGTTATACGTTATACGTTATACGTTACTCGTTATACGTAAAATGTAATACGTTTTACGTTATAAGTTATACGTTATACCTTATACGTTATACGTTATACGTTATACGTTATACGTTATACGTTATACGTTATACGTTATACGTTATACGTTATACGTTATACGTTATACGTTATACGTTATACGTTATACGTTATACGTTATACGTTATACGTTATACGTTATAAGTTATACGTTATACGTTATACGTTATACGTTATACGTTATACGTTATACGTTATACGTTATACGTTATACGTTATACGTTATACGTTATACGTTATACGTTATACGTTATACGTTATACGTTATACGTTATACGTTATACGTTATACGTTATACGTTATACGTTATACGTTATACGTTATACGTTATACGTTAAACGTTATACGTTATACGTTATACGTTATACGTTATACGCTATACGTTATACGTTGTACGTTATGCGTTATACGTTATGCGTTATACGTTACACGTTATACGTTATACGTTGTACGTTATACGTTATACGTTATACGTTATACGTTATACGTTATACGTTATACGTTATACGTTATACGTTATACGTTATACGTTATACGTTATACGTTATACGTTATACGTTATACGTTATACGTTATACGTTATACGTTATACGTTATACGTTATAAGTTATACGTTATACGTTATACGTTATAGGTCATACCTGATACGTGATACGTCATACGTTATACGTTATACGTTATACGTTATTCGTTATACGTTATACGTTATACGTTATACGTTATACGTTATACGTTATACGTTATACGTTAAACGTTATACGTAATACGTTATACGTTATACGTTATACGCTATACGTTATACGTTGTACGTTATGCGTTATACGTTATGCGTTATACGTTACACGTTATACGTTATACGTTGTACGTTATACGTTATACGTTATACGTTATACGTTATTCGTTATACGTTATACGTTATACGTTATACGTTATACGTTATACGTTATACGTTGTACGTTATACGTTATACGTTAAACGTTATACGTTATACGTTATACGCTATACGTTATACGTTATACGATATACGTTATACGTTATACGTTATACGTTATACGTTATACGTTATACGTTATACGTTATACGTTATACGTTAGACGTTATACGTTATACGTTATACGTTATACGTTATACGTTATACGTTATACGTTATACGATTTACGTTATACGTTATACGTTATACGTTATACATTATACGTTATACGTTATACGTTATACGTTATACGTTATTCGTTATACGTTATACGTTATACGTTATACGTTATACGTTATACGTTATACGTTATACGTTATACGTTATACGTTATACGTTATACGTTATACGTTGTACGTTTTACATTATACGTTATACGTTATACGTTATACGTTATACGTTATACGTTGTACGTTATACGTTGTACGTTATACGTTGTACGTTATACGTTATACGTTATACGTTATACGTTATACGTTACTCGTTATACGTAAAATGTAATACGTTTTACGTTATAAGTTATACGTTATACCTTATACGTTATACGTTATACGTTATACGTTATACGTTATACGTTATACGTTATACGTTATACGTTATACGTTATACGTTATACGTTATACGTTATACGTTATACGTTATACGTTATACGTTATACGTTATACGTTAAACGTTATACGTTATACGTTATACGTTATACGATATACGTTATACGTTAAACGTTGTACGTTATACGTTATAAGTTATACGTTATACGTTATACGTTATACGTTATACGTTATACGTTGTACGTTATACGTTGTACGTTATACGTTATAAGTTATACGTTATACGTTATACGTTATACGTTACGCGTTATACGTTATACGTTTTACGTTATACGTTATACGTTATACGTTATACGTTATACGTTATACGTTATACGTTATACGTTATACGTTATACGTTGTACGTTTTACATTATACGTTATACGTTATACGTTATACGTTATACGTTATACGTTGTACGTTATACGTTGTACGTTATACGTTGTACGTTATACGTTATACGTTATACGTTATACGTTATACGTTATACGTTATACGTTATAAGTTATACGTTATACGTTATACGTTATAGGTCATACCTTATACGTGATACGTCATACGTTATACGTTATACGTTATACGTTATACGTTATACGTTATACATTATACGTTATACGTTATACGTTATACGTAATATGTAATACGTTTTACATTATAAGTTATACGTTATACGTTATACGTTATACGTTATACGTTATACGTTTGACGTTATACGTTATACGTTATACGGTATACGTTATACGTTATGCGTTATACGTTATGCGTTATACGTTATACGTTATACGTTATACGTTATATGTTATACGTTATACGTTATACGTTATACGTTATTCGTTATACGTTATACGTTATACGTTATACGTTATACGGTATACGTTATACGTTATACGTTATACGTTATACGTTATACGTTATACGTTATACGTTATACGTTATACGTTATACGTTATACGTTATACGTTGTACGTTTTACATTATACGTTATACGTAATACGTTATACGTTATACGTTATACGTTGTACGTTATACGTTGTACGTTATACGTTGTACGTTATACGTTATACGTTATACGTTATACGTTATACGTTACTCGTTATACGTAAAATGTAATACGTTTTACGTTATAAGTTATACGTTATACCTTATACGTTATACGTTATACGTTATACGTTATACGTTATACGTTATACGTTATACGTTATACGTTATACGTTATACGTTATACGTTTTACGTTATACGTTATACGTTATACGTTATACGTTATAAGTTATACGTTATACGTTATACGTTATAGGTCATACCTGATACGTGATACGTCATACGTTATACGTTATACGTTATACGTTATTCGTTATACGTTATACGTTATACGTTATACGTTATACGTTATACGTTATACGTTATACGTTAAACGTTATACGTAATACGTTATACGTTATACGTTATACGCTATACGTTATACGTTGTACGTTATGCGTTATACGTTATGCGTTATACGTTACACGTTATACGTTATACGTTGTACGTTATACGTTATACGTTATACGTTATACGTTATTCGTTATACGTTATACGTTATACGTTATACGTTATACGTTATACGTTATACGTTGTACGTTATACGTTATACGTTAAACGTTATACGTTATACGTTATACGCTATACGTTATACGTTATACGATATACGTTATACGTTATACGTTATACGTTATACGTTATACGTTATACGTTATACGTTATACGTTATACGTTAGACGTTATACGTTATACGTTATACGTTATACGTTATACGTTATACGTTATACGTTATACGATTTACGTTATACGTTATACGTTATACGTTATACATTATACGTTATACGTTATACGTTATACGTTATACGTTATTCGTTATACGTTATACGTTATACGTTATACGTTATACGTTATACGTTATACGTTATACGTTATACGTTATACGTTATACGTTATACGTTATACGTTGTACGTTTTACATTATACGTTATACGTTATACGTTATACGTTATACGTTATACGTTGTACGTTATACGTTGTACGTTATACGTTGTACGTTATACGTTATACGTTATACGTTATACGTTATACGTTACTCGTTATACGTAAAATGTAATACGTTTTACGTTATAAGTTATACGTTATACCTTATACGTTATACGTTATACGTTATACGTTATACGTTATACGTTATACGTTATACGTTATACGTTATACGTTATACGTTATACGTTATACGTTATACGTTATACGTTATACGTTATACGTTATACGTTATACGTTATACGTTATAAGTTATACGTTATACGTTATACGTTATACGTTATACGTTATACGTTATACGTTATACGTTATACGTTATACGTTATACGTTATACGTTATACGTTATACGTTATACGTTATACGTTATACGTTATACGTTATACGTTATACGTTATACGTTATACGTTATACGTTATACGTTATACGTTATACGTTATACGTTAAACGTTATACGTTATACGTTATACGTTATACGTTATACGCTATACGTTATACGTTGTACGTTATGCGTTATACGTTATGCGTTATACGTTACACGTTATACGTTATACGTTGTACGTTATACGTTATACGTTATACGTTATACGTTATACGTTATACGTTATACGTTATACGTTATACGTTATACGTTATACGTTATACGTTATACGTTATACGTTATACGTTATACGTTATACGTTATACGTTATACGTTATACGTTATACGTTATAAGTTATACGTTATACGTTATACGTTATAGGTCATACCTGATACGTGATACGTCATACGTTATACGTTATACGTTATACGTTATTCGTTATACGTTATACGTTATACGTTATACGTTATACGTTATACGTTATACGTTATACGTTAAACGTTATACGTAATACGTTATACGTTATACGTTATACGCTATACGTTATACGTTGTACGTTATGCGTTATACGTTATGCGTTATACGTTACACGTTATACGTTATACGTTGTACGTTATACGTTATACGTTATACGTTATACGTTATTCGTTATACGTTATACGTTATACGTTATACGTTATACGTTATACGTTATACGTTGTACGTTATACGTTATACGTTAAACGTTATACGTTATACGTTATACGCTATACGTTATACGTTATACGATATACGTTATACGTTATACGTTATACGTTATACGTTATACGTTATACGTTATACGTTATACGTTATACGTTAGACGTTATACGTTATACGTTATACGTTATACGTTATACGTTATACGTTATACGTTATACGATTTACGTTATACGTTATACGTTATACGTTATACATTATACGTTATACGTTATACGTTATACGTTATACGTTATTCGTTATACGTTATACGTTATACGTTATACGTTATACGTTATACGTTATACGTTATACGTTATACGTTATACGTTATACGTTATACGTTATACGTTGTACGTTTTACATTATACGTTATACGTTATACGTTATACGTTATACGTTATACGTTGTACGTTATACGTTGTACGTTATACGTTGTACGTTATACGTTATACGTTATACGTTATACGTTATACGTTACTCGTTATACGTAAAATGTAATACGTTTTACGTTATAAGTTATACGTTATACCTTATACGTTATACGTTATACGTTATACGTTATACGTTATACGTTATACGTTATACGTTATACGTTATACGTTATACGTTATACGTTATACGTTATACGTTATACGTTATACGTTATACGTTATACGTTATACGTTATACGTTATAAGTTATACGTTATACGTTATACGTTATACGTTATACGTTATACGTTATACGTTATACGTTATACGTTATACGTTATACGTTATACGTTATACGTTATACGTTATACGTTATACGTTATACGTTATACGTTATACGTCATACGTTATACGTTATACGTTATACGTTATACGTTATACGTTATACGTTATACGTTATACGTTAAACGTTATACGTTATACGTTATACGTTATACGTTATACGCTATACGTTATACGTTGTACGTTATGCGTTATACGTTATGCGTTATACGTTACACGTTATACGTTATACGTTGTACGTTATACGTTATACGTTATACGTTATACGTTATACGTTATACGTTATACGTTATACGTTATACGTTATACGTTATACGTTATACGTTATACGTTATACGTTATACGTTGTACGTTTTACATTATACGTTATACGTTATACGTTGTACGTTATACGTTATACGTTATACGTTATACATTATACGTTATACGTTATACGTTATACGTTATACGTTATTCGTTATACGTTATACGTTATACGTTATACGTTATACGTTATACGTTATACGTTATACGTTATACGTTATACGTTATACGTTGTACGTTTTACATTATACGTTATACGTTATACGTTATACGTTATACGTTATACGTTGTACGTTATACGTTGTACGTTATACGTTGTACGTTATACGTTATACGTTATACGTTATACGTTATACGTTACTCGTTATACGTAAAATGTAATACGTTTTACGTTATAAGTTATACGTTATACCTTATACGTTATACGTTATACGTTATACGTTATACGTTATACGTTATACGTTATACGTTATACGTTATACGTTATACGTTATACGTTATACGTTATACGTTATACGTTATACGTTATACGTTATACGTTATACGTTATACGTTATGCGTTATACGTTATACGTTATACGTTATACGTTATACGTTATACGTTATACGTTATACGTTATACGTTATACGTTATACGTTATACGTTATACGTTATACGTTATACGTTATACGTTATACGTTATACGTTATACGTTATACGTTATACGTTATACGTTATACGTTATACGTTATACGTTAAACGTTATACGTTATACGTTATACGTTATACGTTATACGCTATACGTTATACGTTGTACGTTATGCGTTATACGTTATGCGTTATACGTTACACGTTATACGTTATACGTTGTACGTTATACGTTATACGTTATACGTTATACGTTATACGTTATACGTTATACGTTATACGTTATTCGTTATACGTTATACGTTATACGTTATACGTTATACGTTATACGTTATACGTTATACGTTATACGTTATACGTTATACGTTGTACGTTATACGTTGTACGTTATACGTTGTACGTTATACGTTATACGTTATACGTTGTACGTTATACGTTATACGTTATACGTTAGACGTTATACGTTGTACGTTATACGTTGTACGTTATACGTTGTACGTTATACGTTATACGTTATACGTTATACGTTATAAGTTATACGTTATACGTTATACGTTATACGTTATACGTTATACGTTATACGTTATACGTTATACGTTACTCGTTATACGTAATATGTAATACGTTTTACGTTATAAGTTATACTTTATACGTTATACGTTATACGTTATACGTTATACGTTATACGTTATACGTTATACGTTATACGTTTTACGTTATAAGTTATACGTTATACGTTATACGTTATACGTTATACGTTATACGTTAAACGTTATACGTTATACGTTATACGTTATGCGCTATTCGTTATACGTTATACATTATACGTTATACGTTATATGTTATACGTTATACGTTATACGTTATACGTCATACGTTATACGTTATACGTTATACGTTATACGTTATACGTTATACGTTAAACGTTATACGTTATACGTTATACGTTATACGTTATACGATATACGTTATACGTTATACGTTATACGTTATACGTCATACGTTATACGTTATACGTTATACGTTATACGTTATACGTTATACGTTATACGTTATACGTTATACGTTATACGTTATACGTTATACGTTATACGTTATACGTTATACGTTAAACGTTATACGTTATACGTTATACGTTATACGTTATACGCTATACGTTATGCGTTATACGTTCTGCGTTATACGTTACACGTTATACGTTATACGTTATACGTTGTACGTTTTACATTATACGTTATACGTTATACGTTATACGTTATACGTTATACGTTGTACGTTATACGTTGTACGTTATACGTTGTACGTTATACGTTATACGTTATACGTTATACGTTATACGTTACTCGTTATACGTAAAATGTAATACGTTTTACGTTATAAGTTATACGTTATACCTTATACGTTATACGTTATACGTTATACGTTATACGTTATACGTTATACGTTATACGTTATACGTTATACGTTATACGTTATACGTTATACGTTATACGTTATACGTTATACGTTATACGTTATACGTTATACGTTATACGTTATACGTTATACGTTATACGTTATACGTTATACGTTATACGTTATACGTTATACGTTATACGTTATACGTTATACGTTATACGTTATACGTTATACGTTATACGTTATACGTTATACGTTATACGTTATACGTTATACGTTATACGTTATACGTTATACGTTATACGTTAAACGTTATACGTTATACGTTATACGTTATACGTTATACGCTATACGTTATACGTTGTACGTTATGCGTTATACGTTATGCGTTATACGTTACACGTTATACGTTATACGTTGTACGTTATACGTTATACGTTATACGTTATACGTTATACGTTATACGTTATACGTTATACGTTATTCGTTATACGTTACTCGTTATACGTAATATGTAATACGTTTTACGTTATAAGTTATACGTTATACGTTATACGTTATACGTTATACGTTATACGTTATACGTTATACGTTATACGTTATACGTTTTACGTTATAAGTTATACGTTATACGTTATACGTTATACGTTATACGTTATACGTTAAACGTTATACGTTATACGTTATACGTTATACGCTATTCGTTATACGTTATACATTATACGTTATACGTTATACGTTATACGTTATACGTTATACGTTATACGTCATACGTTATACGTTATACGTTATACGTTATACGTTATACGTTATACGTTAAACGTTATACGTTATACGTTATACGTTATACGTTATACGATATACGTTATACGTTATACGTTATACGTTATACGTCATACGTTATACGTTATACGTTATACGTTATACGTTATACGTTATACGTTATACGTTATACGTTATACGTTATACGTTATACGTTATACGTTATACGTTATACGTTATACGTTAAACGTTATACGTTATACGTTATACGTTATACGTTATACGCTATACGTTATGCGTTATACGTTCTGCGTTATACGTTACACGTTATACGTTACACGTTGTACGTTATACGTTATACGTTATACGTTATACGTTATTCGTTATACGTTATACGTTATAGGTTATACGTTATACGTTATACGTTATACGTTATACGTTATACGTTATACGTTATACGTTGTACGTTATACGTTGTACGTTATACGTTGTACGTTATACGTTATACGTTATACGTTATACGTTATACGTTATACGTTATACGTTATACGTTATACGTTGTACGTTATACGTTATACGTTATACGTTAAACGTTATACGTTATACGTTATACGTTATACGATATACGTTATACGTTATACGTTGTACGTTATACGTTATACGTTATACGTTATACGTTATACGTTATACGTTATACGTTATACGTTATACATTATACGTTATACGTTATACGTTATACGTTATACGTTATTCGTTATACGTTATACGTTATACGTTATACGTTATACGTTATACGTTATACGTTATACGTTATACGTTATACGTTCTACGTTATACGTTATACGTTATACGTTATAAGTTATACGTTATACGTTATACGTTATACGTTATAGGTCATACCTTATACGTGATACGTCATACGTTATACGTTATACGTTATACGTTATTCGTTATACGTTATACGTTATACGTTATACGTTATACGATATACGTTATACGTTATACGTTATACGTTATACGTTATACGTTATTCGTTATACGTTAAACGTTATACGTTATACGTTATACGTTATACGTTATACGCTATACGTTATACGTTGTACGTTATGCGTTATACGTTATGCGTTATACGTTACACGTTATACGTTACACGTTATACGTTACACGTTGTACGTTATACGTTATACGTTATACGTTATACGTTATTCGTTATACGTTATACGTTATACGTTATACGTTATACGTTATACGTTATACGTTATACGTTATACGTTGTACGTTATACGTTGTACGTTATACGTTGTACGTTATACGTTATACGTTATACGTTGTACGTTATACGTTGTACGTTATACGTTATACGTTATACGTTATACGTTATACGTTATACGTTATACGTTATACGTTATACGTTATACGTTATACGTTATACGTTATACGTTATACGTTATACGTTATACGTTACCCGTTATACGTAATATGTAATACGTTTTACGTTATAAGTTATACGTTATACGTTATACGTTATACGTTATACGTTATACGTTATACGTTATACGTTATACGTTATACGTTATACGTTATACGTTATACGTTATACGTTATACGTTATACGTTATACGTTATACGTTAAACGTTATACGTTAAACGTTATACGTTATACGTTATAAGTTATACGTTATACGTTATACGTTATACGTTATACGTTATACGTTGTACGTTATACGTTGTACGTTATACGTTATAAGTTATACGTTATACGTTATACGTTATACGTTACGCGTTATACGTTATACGTTTTACGTTATACGTTATACGTTATACGTTATACGTTATACGTTATACGTTATACGTTATACGTTATACGTTATACGTTGTACGTTTTACATTATACGTTATACGTTATACGTTATACGTTATACGTTATACGTTGTACGTTATACGTTGTACGTTATACGTTGTACGTTATACGTTATACGTTATACGTTATACGTTATACGTTATACGTTATACGTTATAAGTTATACGTTATACGTTATACGTTATAGGTCATACCTTATACGTGATACGTCATACGTTATACGTTATACGTTATACGTTATACGTTATACGTTATACATTATACGTTATACGTTATACGTTATACGTAATATGTAATACGTTTTACATTATAAGTTATACGTTATACGTTATACGTTATTCGTTATACGTTATACGTTATACGTTATACGTTATACGTTATACGTTATACGTTATACGGTATACGTTATGCGTTATACATTATACGTTATACGTTATCCGTTATACGTTATACGTTATACGTTATACGTTTGACGTTATACGTTATACGTTATACGGTATACGTTATACGTTATGCGTTATACGTTATACGTTATACGTTATACGTTATACGTTATACGTTATACGTCATACGTTATACGTTATACGTTATACGTTATTCGTTATACGTTATACGTTATACGTTATACGTTATACGGTATACGTTATACGTTATACGTTATACGTTATACGTTATACGTTATACGTTATACGTTATACGTTATACGTTATACGTTATACGTTATACGTTATACGTTGTACGTTTTACATTATACGTTATACGTTGTACGTTATACGTTATACGTTATACGTTGTACGTTATACGTTGTACGTTATACGTTGTACGTTATACGTTATACGTTATACGTTATACGTTATACGTTACTCGTTATACGTAAAATGTAATACGTTATACGTTATACGTTATACGTTATACGCTATACGTTATACGTTGTACGTTATGCGTTATACGTTATGCGTTATACGTTACACGTTATACGTTATACGTTGTACGTTATACGTTATACGTTATACGTTATACGTTATACGTTATACGTTATACGTTATACGTTATACGTTATACGTTATACGTTATACGTTATACGTTATACGTTATACGTTACTCGTTATACGTAATATGTAATACGTTTTACGTTATAAGTTATACGTTATACGTTATACGTTATACGTTATACGTTATACGTTATACGTTATACGTTATACGTTATACGTTATACGTTATAAGTTATACGTTATACGTTATGCGTTATAGGTCATACCTTATACGTGACACGTCATACGTTATACGTTATACGTTATACGCTATTCGTTATACGTTATACATTATACGTTATACGTTATACGTTATACGTTATACGTTATACGTTATACGTCATACGTTATACGTTATACATTATACGTTATACGTTATACGTTATACGTTAAACGTTATACGTTATACGTTATACGTTATACGTTATACGATATACGTTATACGTTATACGTTATACGTTATACGTCATACGTTATACGTTATACGTTATACGTTATACGTTATACGTTATACGTTATACGTTATACGTTATACGTTATACGTTATACGTTATACGTTATACGTTATACGTTATACGTTAAACGTTATACGTTATACGTTATACGTTATACGTTATACGCTATACGTTATGCGTTATACGTTATGCGTTATACGTTACACGTTATACGTTACACGTTGTACGTTATACGTTATACGTTATACGTTATACGTTATTCGTTATACGTTATACGTTATACGTTATACGTTATACGTTATACGTTATACGTTATACGTTATACGTTATACGTTGTACGTTATACGTTGTACGTTATACGTTGTACGTTATACGTTATACGTTATACGTTATACGTTATACGTTATACGTTATACGTTATACGTTATACGTTGTACGTTATACGTTATACGTTATACGTTAAACGTTATACGTTATACGTTATACGTTATACGATATACGTTATACGTTATACGTTGTACGTTATACGTTATACGTTATACGTTATACGTTATACGTTATACGTTATACGTTATACGTTATACGTTATACGTTATACGTTATACGTTGTACGTTATACGTTGTACGTTATACGTTGTACGTTATACGTTATACGTTATACGTTATACGTTATACGTTATACGTTATACGTTATACGTTATACGTTGTACGTTATACGTTATACGTTATACGTTAAACGTTATACGTTATACGTTATACGTTATACGATATACGTTATACGTTATACGTTGTACGTTATACGTTATACGTTATACGTTATACGTTATACGTTATACGTTATACGTTATACGTTATACATTATACGTTATACGTTATACGTTATACGTTATACGTTATTCGTTATACGTTATACGTTATACGTTATACGTTATACGTTATACGTTATACGTTATACGTTATACGTTATACGTTCTACGTTATACGTTATACGTTATACGTTATAAGTTATACGTTATACGTTATACGTTATAGGTCATACCTTATACGTGATACGTCATACGTTATACGTTATACGTTATACGTTATTCGTTATACGTTATACGTTATACGTTATACGTTATACGTTATACGTTATACGTTATACGTTATACGTTATACGTTATACGTTATTCGTTATACGTTAAACGTTATACGTTATACGTTATACGTTATACGTTATACGCTATACGTTATACGTTGTACGTTATGCGTTATACGTTATGCGTTATACGTTACACGTTATACGTTACACGTTGTACGTTATACGTTATACGTTATACGTTATACGTTATTCGTTATACGTTATACGTTATACGTTATACGTTATACGTTATACGTTATAGTTTATACGTTATACGTTATACGTTGTACGTTATACGTTGTACGTTATACGTTGTACGTTATACGTTATACGTTATACGTTATACGTTATACGTTATACGTTATACGTTATACGTTATACGTTATACGTTGTACGTTATACGTTGTACGTTATACGTTGTACGTTATACGTTATACGTTATACGTTGTACGTTATACGTTATACGTTATACGTTATACGTTATACGTTATACGTTATACGTTATACGTTATACGTTATACGTTATACGTTATACGTTATACGTTATACGTTATACGTTATACGTTATACGTTATACGTTACTCGTTATACGTAATATGTAATACGTTTTACGTTATAAGTTATACGTTATACGTTATACGTTATACGTTATACGTTATACGTTATACGTTATACGTTATACGTTATACGTTATACGTTATACGTTATACGTTATACGTTATACGTTATACGTTATACGTTATACGTTATACGTTAAACGTTATACGTTATACGTTATACGTTATACGATATACGTTATACGTTAAACGTTGTACGTTATACGTTATAAGTTATACGTTATACGTTATACGTTATGCGTTATACGTTATACGTTGTACGTTATACGTTGTACGTTATACGTTATAAGTTATACGTTATACGTTATACGTTATACGTTACGCGTTATACGTTATACGTTTTACGTTATACGTTATACGTTATACGTTATACGTTATACGTTATACGTTATACGTTATACGTTATACGTTATACGTTGTACGTTTTACATTATACGTTATACGTTATACGTTATACGTTATACGTTATACGTTGTACGTTATACGTTGTACGTTATACGTTGTACGTTATACGTTATACGTTATACGTTATACGTTATACGTTATACGTTATACGTTATAAGTTATACGTTATACGTTATACGTTATAGGTCATACCTTATACGTGATACGTCATACGTTATACGTTATACGTTATACGTTATACGTTATACGTTATACATTATACGTTATACGTTATACGTTATACGTAATATGTAATACGTTTTACATTATAAGTTATACGTTATACGTTATACGTTATACGTTATACGTTATACGTTTGACGTTATACGTTATACGTTATACGGTATACGTTATACGTTATGCGTTATACGTTATGCGTTATACGTTATACGTTATACGTTATACGTTATACGTTATACGTTATACGTTATACGTTATACGTTATTCGTTATACGTTATACGTTATACGTTATACGTTATACGGTATACGTTATACGTTATACGTTATACGTTATACGTTATACGTTATACGTTATACGTTATACGTTATACGTTATACGTTATACGTTATACGTTGTACGTTTTACATTATACGTTATACGTTATACGTTATACGTTATACGTTATACGTTGTACGTTATACGTTGTACGTTATACGTTGTACGTTATACGTTATACGTTATACGTTATACGTTATACGTTATACGTTACTCGTTATACGTAAAATGTAATACGTTTTACGTTATAAGTTATACGTTATACCTTATACGTTATACGTTATACGTTATACGTTATACGTTATACGTTATACGTTATACGTTATACGTTATACGTTATACGTTATACGTTATACGTTATACGTTATACGTTATACGTTATACGTTATACGTTATACGTTATAAGTTATACGTTATACGTTATACGTTATAGGTCATACCTGATACGTGATACGTCATACGTTATACGTTATACGTTATACGTTATTCGTTATACGTTATACGTTATACGTTATACGTTATACGTTATACGTTATACGTTATACGTTAAACGTTATACGTAATACGTTATACGTTATACGTTATACGCTATACGTTATACGTTGTACGTTATGCGTTATACGTTATGCGTTATACGTTACACGTTATACGTTATACGTTGTACGTTATACGTTATACGTTATACGTTATACGTTATTCGTTATACGTTATACGTTATACGTTATACGTTATACGTTATACGTTATACGTTGTACGTTATACGTTATACGTTAAACGTTATACGTTATACGTTATACGCTATACGTTATACGTTATACGATATACGTTATACGTTATACGTTATACGTTATACGTTATACGTTATACGTTATACGTTATACGTTATACGTTAGACGTTATACGTTATACGTTATACGTTATACGTTATACGTTATACGTTATACGTTATACGATTTACGTTATACGTTATACGTTATACGTTATACATTATACGTTATACGTTATACGTTATACGTTATACGTTATTCGTTATACGTTATACGTTATACGTTATACGTTATACGTTATACGTTATACGTTATACGTTATACGTTATACGTTATACGTTATACGTTATACGTTATACGTTGTACGTTTTACATTATACGTTATACGTTATACGTTATACGTTATACGTTATACGTTGTACGTTATACGTTGTACGTTATACGTTGTACGTTATACGTTATACGTTATACGTTATACGTTATACGTTACTCGTTATACGTAAAATGTAATACGTTTTACGTTATAAGTTATACGTTATACCTTATACGTTATACGTTATACGTTATACGTTATACGTTATACGTTATACGTTATACGTTATACGTTATACGTTATACGTTATACGTTATACGTTATACGTTATACGTTATACGTTATACGTTATAAGTTATACGTTATACGTTATACGTTATAGGTCATACCTGATACGTGATACGTCATACGTTATACGTTATACGTTATACGTTATTCGTTATACGTTATACGTTATACGTTATACGTTATACGTTATACGTTATACGTTATACGTTAAACGTTATACGTAATACGTTATACGTTATACGTTATACGCTATACGTTATACGTTGTACGTTATGCGTTATACGTTATGCGTTATACGTTACACGTTATACGTTATACGTTGTACGTTATACGTTATACGTTATACGTTATACGTTATACGTTATACGTTATACGTTATTCGTTATACGTTAAACGTTATACGTTATACGTTATACGTTATACGTTATACGCTATACGTTATACGTTGTACGTTATGCGTTATACGTTATGCGTTATACGTTACACGTTATACGTTACACGTTGTACGTTATACGTTATACGTTATACGTTATACGTTATTCGTTATACGTTATACGTTATACGTTATACGTTATACGTTATACGTTATACGTTATAGTTTATACGTTATACGTTATACGTTGTACGTTATACGTTGTACGTTATACGTTGTACGTTATACGTTATACGTTATACGTTATACGTTATACGTTATACGTTATACGTTATACGTTATACGTTATACGTTGTACGTTATACGTTGTACGTTATACGTTGTACGTTATACGTTATACGTTATACGTTGTACGTTATACGTTATACGTTATACGTTATACGTTATACGTTATACGTTATACGTTATACGTTATACGTTATACGTTATACGTTATACGTTATACGTTATACGTTATACGTTATACGTTATACGTTATACGTTACTCGTTATACGTAATATGTAATACGTTTTACGTTATAAGTTATACGTTATACGTTATACGTTATACGTTATACGTTATACGTTATACGTTATACGTTATACGTTATACGTTATACGTTATACGTTATACGTTATACGTTATACGTTATACGTTATACGTTATACGTTAAACGTTATACGTTATACGTTATACGTTATACGATATACGTTATACGTTAAACGTTGTACGTTATACGTTATAAGTTATACGTTATACGTTATACGTTATACGTTATACGTTATACGTTGTACGTTATACGTTGTACGTTATACGTTATAAGTTATACGTTATACGTTATACGTTATACGTTACGCGTTATACGTTATACGTTTTACGTTATACGTTATACGTTATACGTTATACGTTATACGTTATACGTTATACGTTATACGTTATACGTTATACGTTGTACGTTTTACATTATACGTTATACGTTATACGTTATACGTTATACGTTATACGTTGTACGTTATACGTTGTACGTTATACGTTGTACGTTATACGTTATACGTTATACGTTATACGTTATACGTTATACGTTATACGTTATAAGTTATACGTTATACGTTATACGTTATAGGTCATACCTTATACGTGATACGTCATACGTTATACGTTATACGTTATACGTTATACGTTATACGTTATACATTATACGTTATACGTTATACGTTATACGTAATATGTAATACGTTTTACATTATAAGTTATACGTTATACGTTATACGTTATACGTTATACGTTATACGTTTGACGTTATACGTTATACGTTATACGGTATACGTTATACGTTATGCGTTATACGTTATGCGTTATACGTTATACGTTATACGTTATACGTTATACGTTATACGTTATACGTTATACGTTATACGTTATTCGTTATACGTTATACGTTATACGTTATACGTTATACGGTATACGTTATACGTTATACGTTATACGTTATACGTTATACGTTATACGTTATACGTTATACGTTATACGTTATACGTTATACGTTATACGTTGTACGTTTTACATTATACGTTATACGTTATACGTTATACGTTATACGTTATACGTTGTACGTTATACGTTGTACGTTATACGTTGTACGTTATACGTTATACGTTATACGTTATACGTTATACGTTACTCGTTATACGTAAAATGTAATACGTTTTACGTTATAAGTTATACGTTATACCTTATACGTTATACGTTATACGTTATACGTTATACGTTATACGTTATACGTTATACGTTATACGTTATACGTTATACGTTATACGTTATACGTTATACGTTATACGTTATACGTTATACGTTATACGTTATACGTTATAAGTTATACGTTATACGTTATACGTTATAGGTCATACCTGATACGTGATACGTCATACGTTATACGTTATACGTTATACGTTATTCGTTATACGTTATACGTTATACGTTATACGTTATACGTTATACGTTATACGTTATACGTTAAACGTTATACGTAATACGTTATACGTTATACGTTATACGCTATACGTTATACGTTGTACGTTATGCGTTATACGTTATGCGTTATACGTTACACGTTATACGTTATACGTTGTACGTTATACGTTATACGTTATACGTTATACGTTATTCGTTATACGTTATACGTTATACGTTATACGTTATACGTTATACGTTATACGTTGTACGTTATACGTTATACGTTAAACGTTATACGTTATACGTTATACGCTATACGTTATACGTTATACGATATACGTTATACGTTATACGTTATACGTTATACGTTATACGTTATACGTTATACGTTATACGTTATACGTTAGACGTTATACGTTATACGTTATACGTTATACGTTATACGTTATACGTTATACGTTATACGATTTACGTTATACGTTATACGTTATACGTTATACATTATACGTTATACGTTATACGTTATACGTTATACGTTATTCGTTATACGTTATACGTTATACGTTATACGTTATACGTTATACGTTATACGTTATACGTTATACGTTATACGTTATACGTTATACGTTATACGTTGTACGTTTTACATTATACGTTATACGTTATACGTTATACGTTATACGTTATACGTTGTACGTTATACGTTGTACGTTATACGTTGTACGTTATACGTTATACGTTATACGTTATACGTTATACGTTACTCGTTATACGTAAAATGTAATACGTTTTACGTTATAAGTTATACGTTATACCTTATACGTTATACGTTATACGTTATACGTTATACGTTATACGTTATACGTTATACGTTATACGTTATACGTTATACGTTATACGTTATACGTTATACGTTATACGTTATACGTTATACGTTATACGTTATACGTTATAAGTTATACGTTATACGTTATACGTTATAGGTCATACCTGATACGTGATACGTCATACGTTATACGTTATACGTTATACGTTATTCGTTATACGTTATACGTTATACGTTATACGTTATACGTTATACGTTATACGTTATACGTTAAACGTTATACGTAATACGTTATACGTTATACGTTATACGCTATACGTTATACGTTGTACGTTATGCGTTATACGTTATGCGTTATACGTTACACGTTATACGTTATACGTTGTACGTTATGCGTTATACGTTATGCGTTATACGTTACACGTTATACGTTATACGTTGTACGTTATACGTTATACGTTATACGTTATACGTTATTCGTTATACGTTATACGTTATACGTTATACGTTATACGTTATACGTTATACGTTGTACGTTATACGTTATACGTTAAACGTTATACGTTATACGTTATACGCTATACGTTATACGTTATACGATATACGTTATACGTTATACGTTATACGTTATACGTTATACGTTATACGTTATACGTTATACGTTATACGTTAGACGTTATACGTTATACGTTATACGTTATACGTTATACGTTATACATTATACGTTATACGTTATACGTTATACGTTAAACGTTATTCGTTATACGTTATACGTTATACGTTATACGTTATACGTTATACGTTACTCGTTATACGTAAAATGTAATACGTTTTACGTTATAAGTTATACGTTATACGTTATACGTTATACGTTATACGTTATACGTTATACGTTATACGTTATACGTTATACGGTATACGTTATGCGTTATACATTATACGTTATACGTTATACGTTATACGTTATACGTTATACGTTATACGTTATACGTTTGACGTTATACGTTATACGGTATACGTTATACGTTATACGTTATACGTTATACGTTATACGTTATAGGTTATACGTTTTACGTTATACGTTATACGTTATACGTTATACATTATACGTTATACGTTATACGTTATACGTTATACGTTATACGTTATACGTTATACGTTATACGTTATACGTTATACGTTATACGTTATAAGTTATACGTTATACGTTATACGTTATAGGTCATACCTTATACGTGATACGTCATACGTTATACGTTATACGTTATACGTTATTCGTTATACGTTATACGTTATACGTTATACGTTATACGTTATACGTTATACGTTATACGTTATACGTTATACGTTATACGTTATACGTTATACGTTATACGTTATACGTTATACGTTATACGTTATACGTTATACGTTATACGTTATACGTTATACGCTATACGTTATACGTTGTACGTTATGCGTTATTCGTTATGCGTTATACGTTACACGTTATACGTTATACGTTGTACGTTATACGTTATACGTTATACGTTATACGTTATTAGTTATACGTTATACGTTATACGTTATACGTTATACGTTATACGTTATACGTTATACGTTATACGTTATACGTTATACGTTATACGTTATACGTTATACGTTATACGTTATACGTTATACGTTATACGTTATACGTTATACGTTATACGTTAAACGTTATACGTAATACGTTATACGTTATACGTTATACGCTATACGTTATACGTTGTACGTTATGCGTTATACGTTATGCGTTATACGTTATACGTTATACGTTATACGTTATACGTTATACGTTGTACGTTATACGTTATACGTTATACGTTATACGTTATTCGTTATCCGTTATACGTTATACGTTATACGTTATACGTTATACGTTATACGTTATACGTTATACGTTATACGTTAAACGTTATACGTTATACGTTATACGTTATACGTTATACGATATACGTTATACGTTATACGTTGTACGTTATACGTTATACGTTATACGTTATACGTTATACGTTATACGTTATACGTTATACGTTATACGTCATACATTATACGTTATACGTTATACGTTATACGTTATACGTTATTCGTTATACGTTATACGTTATACGTTATACGTTATACGTTATACGTTATACGTTATACGTTATACGTTGTACGTTATACGTTATACGTTATACGTTATACGTTATACGTTATACGTTATGCGTTATACGCTATACGTTATACGTTATACGTTATACGTTATACGTTATACGTTATACGTTATACGTTATACGTTATACGTTATACGTTACTCGTTATACGTAAAATGTAATACGTTTTACGTTATAAGTTATACGTTATACGTTATACGTTATACGTTATACGTTATACGTTATACGTTATACGTTATACGTTATACGGTATACGTTATGCGTTATACATTATACGTTATACGTTATACGTTATACGTTATACGTTATACGTTATACGTTTGACGTTATACGTTATACGGTATACGTTATACGTTATACGTTATACGTTATACGTTATACGTTATAGGTTATACGTTTTACGTTATACGTTATACGTTATACGTTATACATTATACGTTATACGTTATACGTTATACGTTATACGTTATACGTTATACGTTATACGTTATACGTTATACGTTATACGTTATACGTTATAAGTTATACGTTATACGTTATACGTTATAGGTCATACCTTATACGTGATACGTCATACGTTATACGTTATACGTTATACGTTATTCGTTATACGTTATACGTTATACGTTATACGTTATACGTTATACGTTATACGTTATACGTTATACGTTACACGTTATACGTTATACGTTATACGTTATACGTTATACGTTATACGTTATACGTTATACGTTATACGTTATACGTTATACGCTATACGTTATACGTTGTACGTTATGCGTTATTCGTTATGCGTTATACGTTACACGTTATACGTTATACGTTGTACGTTATACGTTATACGTTATACGTTATACGTTATTAGTTATACGTTATACGTTATACGTTATACGTTATACGTTATACGTCATACGTTATACGTTATACGTTATACGTTAAACGTTATACGTTATACGTTATACGTTATACGTTATACGTTATACGTTATACGTTATACGTTGTACGTTATACGTTATACGTTATACGTTATACGTTATACGTTATACGTTATGCGTTATACGCTATACGTTATGCGTTATAGGTCATACCTTATACGTGATACGTCATACGTTATACGTTATACGTTATACGTTATTCGTTATACGTTATACGTTATACGTTATACGTTATACGTTATACGTTATACGTTATACGTTATACGTTATACGTTATACGTTATACGTTATACGTTATACGTTAAACGTTATACGTTATACGTTATACGTTATACGTTATACGCTATACGTTATACGTTGTACGTTATGCGTTATACGTTATGCGTTATACGTTATACGTTATACGTTATACGTTGTACGTTATACGTTATACGTTATACGTTATACGTTATTCGTTATCCGTTATACGTTATACGTTATACGTTATACGTTATACGTTATACGTTATACGTTATACGTTATACGTTATACGTTAAACGTTATACGTTATACGTTATACGTTATACGTTATACGCTATACGTTATACGTTGTACGTTATGCGTTATACGTTATGCGTTATACGTTACACGTTATACGTTATACGTTGTACGTTATACGTTATACGTTATACGTTATACGTTATTAGTTATACGTTATACGTTATACGTTATACGTTATGCGTTATACGTTATGCGTTATACGTTATACGTTATACGTTAAACGTTATACGTTATACGTTATACGTTATACGTTATACGTTATACGTTATACGTTATACGTTGTACGTTATACGTTATACGTTATACGTTATACGTTATACGTTATACGTTATGCGTTATACGCTATACGTTATGCGTTATAGGTCATACCTTATACGTGATACGTCATACGTTATACGTTATACGTTATACGTTATTCGTTATACGTTATACGTTATACGTTATACGTTATACGTTATACGTTATACGTTATACGTTATACGTTATAGGTTATACGTTATACGTTATACGTTATACGTTATACGTTATACGTTAAACGTTATACGTTATACGTTATACGTTATACGTTATACGCTATACGTTATACGTTGTACGTTATGCGTTATACGTTATGCGTTATACGTTATACGTTATACGTTATACGTTATACGTTGTACGTTATACGTTATACGTTATACGTTATACGTTATTCGTTATCCGTTATACGTTATACGTTATACGTTATACGTTATACGTTATACGTTATACGTTATACGTTATACGTTAAACGTTATACGTTATACGTTATACGTTATACGTTATACGATATACGTTATACGTTATACGTTGTACGTTATACGTTATACGTTATACGTTATACGTTATACGTTATACGTTATACGTTATACGTTATACGTCATACATTATACGTTATACGTTATACGTTATACGTTATACGTTATTCGTTATACGTTATACGTTATACGTTATACGTTATACGTTATACGTTATACGTTATACGTTATACGTTATACGTTATACGTTATACGTTATACGTTATACGTTATACGTTATACGTTATACGTTATACGTTATACGTTATACGTTATAAGTTATACGTTATACGTTATACGTTATAGGTCATACCTTATACGTGATACGTCATACGTTATACGTTATACGTTATACGTTATACGTTATACGTTATACGTTATACGTTATACGTTATACGTTATACGTTATACGTTATACGTTATACGTTATACGTTATACGTTATACGTTATACGTTATACGTTATACGTTATACGTTATACGTTAAACGTTATACGTTATACGTTATACGTTATACGTTATACGCTATACGTTATACGTTGTACGTTATGCGTTATACGTTATGCGTTATACGTTACACGTTATACGTTATACGTTGTACGTTATACGTTATACGTTATACGTTATACGTTATTCGTTATACGTTATACGTTATACGTTATACGTTATACGTTATACGTTATACGTTATACGTTATACGTTATACGTTATACGTTATACGTTGTACGTTATACGTTGTACGTTATACGTTGTACGTTATACGTTATACGTTATACGTTGTACGTTATACGTTATACGTTATACGTTAGACGTTATACGTTGTACGTTATACGTTGTACGTTATACGTTGTACGTTATACGTTATACGTTATACGTTATACGTTATACGTTATACGTTTATACGTTATAAGTTATACGTTATACGTTATACGTTATAGGTCATACCTTATACGTGATACGTCATACGTTATACGTTATACGTTATACGCTATTCGTTATACGTTATACATTATACGTTATACGTTATACGTTATACGTTATACGTTATACGTTATACGTCATACGTTATACGTTATACGTTATACGTTATACGTTATACGTTATACGTTAAACGTTATACGTTATACGTTATACGTTATACGTTATACGCTATACGTTATACGTTGTACGTTATGCGTTATACGTTATGCGTTATACGTTACACGTTATACGTTATACGTTGTACGTTATACGTTATACGTTATACGTTATACGTTATTAGTTATACTTTATACGTTATACGTTATACGTTATACGTTATACGTTATACGTTATACGTTATACGTTATACGTTAAACGTTATACGTTATACGTTATACGTTACACGTTATACGTTATACGTTATACGTTGTACGTTATACGTTATACGTTATACGTTATACGTTATACGTTATACGTTATACGTTATGCGTTATACGCTATACGTTATGCGTTATAGGTCATACCTTATACGTGATACGTCATACGTTATACGTTATACGTTATACGTTATTCGTTATACGTTATACGTTATACGTTATACGTTATACGTTATACGTTATACGTTATACGTTATACGTTATACGTTATACGTTATACGTTATACGTTATACGTTATACGTTATACGTTAAACGTTATACGTTATACGTTATACGTTATACGTTATACGCTATACGTTACACGTTGTACGTTATGCGTTATACGTTATGCGTTATACGTTATACGTTATACATTATACGTTATACGTTATACGTTATACAATATACGTTATTCGTTATACGTTATTCGTTATACGTTATACGTTATACGTTATACGTTATACGTTATACGTTATACGCTATACGTTATACGTTATACGTTATACGTTATACGTTATTCGTTATACGTTACACGTTATACGTTATAAGTTATACGTTATACGTTATACGTTATAGGTCATACCTTATACGTGATACGTCATACGTTATACGTTATACGTTATACGTTATTCGTTATACGTTATACGTTATACGTTATACGTTATACGTTATACGTTATACGTTATACGTTATACGTTATACGTTATAGGTCATACCTTATACGTGATACGTCATACGTTATACGTTATACGTTATACGTTATTCGTTATACGTTATACGTTATACGTTATACGTTATACGTTATACGTTATACGTTATACGTTATACGTTATACGTTATACGTTATACGTTATACGTTATACGTTATACGTTATACGTTATTCGTTATACGTTAAACGTTATACGTTATACGTTATACGTTATACGTTATACGCTATACGTTATACGTTGTACGTTATGCGTTATACGTTATGCGTTATACGTTACACGTTATACGTTACACGTTGTACGTTATACGTTATACGTTATACGTTATACGTTATTCGTTATTCGTTATACGTTATACGTTATACGTTATACGTTATACGTTATACGTTATACGTTATACGTTGTACGTTATACGTTGTACGTTATACGTTGTACGTTATACGTTGTACGTTATACGTTATACGTTATACGTTATACGTTATACGTTATACGTTATACGTTATACGTTATACGTTATACGTTGTACGTTATACGTTATACGTTATACGTTAAACGTTATACGTTATACGTTATACGTTATACGATATACGTTATACGTTATACGTTGTACGTTATACGTTATACGTTATACGTTATACGTTATACGTTATACGTTATACGTTATACGTTATACATTATACGTTATACATTATACGTTATACGTTATACGTTATTCGTTATACGTTATACGTTATACGTTATACGTTATACGTTATACGTTATACGTTATACGTTATACGTTATACGTTATACGTTCTACGTTATACGTTATACGTTATACGTTATAAGTTATACGTTATACGTTATACGTTATACGTTATAGGTCATACCTTATACGTGATACGTCATACGTTATACGTTATACGTTATACGTTATTCGTTATACGTTATACGTTATACGTTATACGTTATAAGTTATACGTTATACGTTATACGTTATACGTTATACGTTATACGTTATTCGTTATACGTTAAACGTTATACGTTATACGTTATACGTTATACGTTATACGCTATACGTTATACGTTGTACGTTATGCGTTATACGTTATGCGTTATACGTTACACGTTATACGTTACACGTTGTACGTTATACGTTATACGTTATACGTTATACGTTATTCGTTATACGTTATACGTTATACGTTATACGTTATACGTTATACGTTATACGTTATACGTTATACGTTATACGTTGTACGTTATACGTTGTACGTTATACGTTGTACGTTATACGTTATACGTTATACGTTATACGTTATACGTTATACGTTATACGTTATACGTTATACGTTATACGTTGTACGTTATACGTTGTACGTTATACGTTGTACGTTATACGTTATACGTTATACGTTGTACGTTATACGTTATACGTTATACGTTATACGTTATACGTTATACGTTATACGTTATACGTTATACGTTATACGTTATACGTTATACGTTATACGTTATACGTTATACGTTACTCGTTATACGTAATATGTAATACGTTTTACGTTATAAGTTATACGTTATACGTTATACGTTATACGTTATACGTTATACGTTATACGTTATACGTTATACGTTATACGTTATACGTTATACGTTATACGTTATACGTTATACGTTATACGTTATACGTTATACGTTATACGTTATACGTTACGCGTTATACGCTATACGTTATGCGTTATAGGTCATACCTTATACTTGATACGTCATACGTTATACGTTATACGTTATACGTTATTCGTTATACGTTATACGTTATACGTTATACGTTATACGTTATACGTTATACGTTATACGTTATACGTTATACGTTATACGTTATACGTTAAACGTTATACGTTATACGTTATACGTTATACGTTATACGTTATACGCTATACGTTATACGTTGTACGTTATGCGTTATACGTTATGCGTTATACGATATACGTTATACGTTATACGTTGTACGTTATACGTTATACGTTATACGTTATACGTTATACGTTATTCGTTATACGTTATACGTTATACGTTATACGTTATACGTTATACGTTATACGTTATACGTTGTACGTTATACGTTATACGTTATACGTTATACGTTATACGTTATACGTTATGCGTTATACGTTATACGTTATACGTTATACGTTATACGTTATACGTTATACGTTATACGTTTGACGTTTTACGTTATACGGTATACGTTATACGTTATGCGTTATACGTTATACGATATACGTTATACGTTATACGTTTGACGTTATACGTTATACGGTATACGTTATGCGTTATACGCTATACGTTATGCGTTATAGGATATACGTTATGCGTTATAGGATATACGTTATACGTGATACGTTGTACGTTATACGTTATACGTTATACGTTATACGTTATACGTTATACGTTATACGTTATACGTTATACGTTATACGTTATACGTTATACATTATACGATATACGTTATACGTTATACGTTGTACGTTATACGTTATACGTTATACGTTATACGTTATACGTTATACGTTATACGTTATACGTTATACATTATACGTTATACGTTATACGTTATACGTTATACGTTATACGTTATACGTTATACGTTATACGTTATTCGTTATACGTTATACGTTATACGTTATACGTTACACGTTATATGTTATACGTTATACGTTATACGTTATACGTTATACGTTATACGTTATACGTTATACGTTATACGTTATACGTTATACGTTATACGTTATACGTTATACGTTATACGTTATACGTTATACGTTAAACGTTATACGTTATACGTTATACGTTATACGATATACGTTATACGTTATACGTTATACGTTATTCGTTATACGTTATAAGGTTATACGTTATACGTTATACGTTATATGTTATACGTTATACGTTATACGTTATACGTTATACGTTATACGTTATACGTTATACGTTATACGTTATACGTTATACGTTATACGTTTGACGTTATACGTTATACGGTATACGTTATACGTTATGCGTTATACGTTATACGTTATACGTTATACGTTATACGTTTGACGTTATACGTTATACGGTATACGTTATGCGTTATACGCTATACGTTATGCGTTATAGGATATACGTTATGCGTTATAGGATATACGATATACGTGATACGTTGTACGTTATACGTTATACGTTATACGTTATACGTTATACGTTATACGTTATACGTTATACGTTATACGTTATACGTTATACGTTATACATTATACGATATACGTTATACGTTATACGTTGTACGTTATACGTTATACGTTATACGTTATACGTTATACGTTATACGTTATACGTTATACGTTATACGTTATACATTATACGTTATACGTTATACGTTATACGTTATACGTTATTCGTTATACGTTATACGTTATACGTTATACGTTATACGATATACGTTATACGTTATACGTTAGACGTTATACGTTATTCGTTATACGTTATACGTTATACGTTATACGTTATACGATATACGTTATACGTTAAACGTTGTACGTTATACGTTATAAGTTATACGTTATACGTTATACGTTATACGTTGTACGTTATACGTTGTACGTTATACGTTATACGTTATACTTTATACGTTATACGTTATACGTTATACGTTATACGTTATACGTTATACGTTATACGTTATACGTTATACGTTATACGTTCTACGTTATACGTTGTACGTTATACGTTGTACGTTATACGTTATACGTTATACGTTATACGTTATACGTTATACGTTAAACGTTATACGTTATACGTTATACGTTATACGTTATACGCTATACGTTATACGTTGTACGTTATGCGTTATACGTTATACGTTATACGTTATACGTTATACGTTATACGTTATACGTTATACGTTAAACGTTATACGTTATACGTTATACGTTATACGTTATACGTTATACGTTATACGTTATACGCTATACGTTATACGTTGTACGTTATGCGTTATACGTTATGCGTTATACGTTATACGTTATTCGTTATACGTTGTACGTTATACGTTATACGTTATACGTTATTCGTTATACGTTATACGTTATACGTTATACGTTATACGTTATACGTTATACGTTATACGTTATACGTTATACGTTATACGTTATACGTTAATCGTTATACGTTATACGTTATACGTTATACGATATACGTTATACGTTATACGTTGTACGTTATACGTTATACGGTATACGTTATACGTTATACGTTATACGTTATACGTTATACGTTATACGTTATACGTTATACGTTATACGTTATACGTTATACGTTATACGTTACACGTTATACGTTCTACGTTATACGTTGTACGTTATACGTTGTACGTTATACGTTGTACGTTATACGTTCTACGTTATACGTTATAGGTTATACGTTATACGTTATACGTTATACGTTATACGTTATACGTTATACGTTATACGTTATACGTTATACGTTATACGTTATACGTAATACGTTATACGTTATACGTTATACGATATACGTTATACGTTAAACGTTGTACGTTATTGGTATACATTATACGTTATACGTTATACGTTACACGTTATACGTTAAACGTTATACGTTATACGTTGTACGTTATACGTTGTACGTTATACGTTATACGTTATACGTTATACGTTATACGTTATACGTTATACGTTATACGTTATACGTTATACGTTATACGTTATACGTTATACGTTATACGTTATACGATATACGTTATACGTTATTCGTTATACGTTATACGTTATTCGTTGTACGTTATACGTTATACGTTATACGTTATACGTTATACGTTATACGTTATACGTTACTCGTTATACGTAATATGAAATACGTTTCACGTTATAAGTTATACGTTATACGTTATACATTATACGTTATACGTTATACGTTATACGTTATACGTTATACGTTATACGTTATACGTTATACGTTATACGCTATACGTTATACGTTGTACGTTATACGTTATACGTTATACGTTATACGTTATACGTTATACGTTATACGTTATACGTTATACGTTATACGTTATACGTTACACGTTATACGTTCTACGTTATACGTTATACGTTATACGTTATACGTTAAACGTTATACGTTATACGTTATACGTTATACGTTATACGCTATACGTTATACGTTGTACGTTATGCGTTATACGTTATGCGTTATACGTTATACGTTATTCGTTATACGTTGTACGTTATACGTTATACGTTATACGTTATACGTTATACGTTATACGTTAAACGTTATACGTTATACGTTATACGTTATACGTTATACGCTATACGTTATACGTTGTACGTTATGCGTTATACGTTATGCGTTATACGTTATACGTTATTCGTTATACGTTGTACGTTATACGTTATACGTTATACGTTATACGTTATACGTTATTCGTTATACGTTATACGTTATACGTTATACGTTATACGTTATACGTTATACGTTATACGTTATACGTTATACGTTATACGTTATACTTTATACGTTATACGTTATACGTTAAACGTTATACGTTATACGTTATACGTTATACGATACGTTATACGTTATACGTTGTACGTTATACGTTGTACGTTATACGTTATACGTTATACGTTATACGTTATACGTTGTACGTTATACGTTGTACGTTATACGTTATACGTTATACGTTATACGTTATACGTTATACGTTATACGTTATACGTTATACGTTATACGTTATACGTTATACGTTATACGTTATACGTTATACGATATACGTTATACGTTATTCGTTATACGTTATACGTTATTCGTTGTACGTTATACGTTATACGTTATACGTTATACGTTATACGTTATACGTTACTCGTTATACGTAATATGAAATACGTTTCACGTTATAAGTTATACGTTATACGTTATACATTATACGTTATACGTTATACGTTATACGTTATACGTTATACGTTATACGTTATACGCTATACGTTATACGTTGTACGTTATACGTTGTACGTTATACGTTATACGTTATACGTTATACGTTATACGTTATACGTTATACGTTATACGTTATACGTTATACGTTATACGTTATACGTTATACGTTCTACGTTATACGTTGTACGTTATACGTTGTACGTTATACGTTATACGTTATACGTTATACGTTATACGTTATACGTTAAACGTTATACGTTATACGTTATACGTTATACGTTATACGTTATACGTTATACGTTATACGTTACACGTTATACGTTCTACGTTATACGTTGTACGTTATACGTTGTACGTTATACGTTGTACGTTATACGTTCTACGTTATACGTTATACGTTATACGTTATACGTTATACGTTATACGTTATACGTTATACGTTATACGTTATACGTTATACGTTATACGTTATACGTAATACGTTATACGTTATACGTTAAACGTTATACGTTATACGTTATACGTTATACGATATACGTTATACGATAAACGTTGTACGTTATAGGTTATACGTTATACGTTATACGTTATACGTTATACGTTATACGTTAAACGTTATACGTTATACGTTATACGTTATACGTTATACGTTATACGTTATACGTTATACGTTAGACGTTGTACGTTATACGTTATACGTTAAACGTTATACGTTATACGTTATACGTTATACGTTATACGTTATACGTTATACGTTATACGTTATACGTTATACGTTATACGTTAAACGTTATACGTTATACGTTATACGTTATACGTTATACGTTATACGTTATACGTTATACGTTACTCGTTATACGTAATATGAAATACGTTTCACGTTATAAGTTATACGTTATACGTTATACATTATACGTTATACGTTATACATTATACGTTATACGTTATACGTTATACGTTGTACGTTATACGTTGTACGTTATACGTTGTACGTTATACGATATACGTTATACGTTATATGTTATACGTTATACGTTAAACGTTATACGTTATACGTTATACGTTATACGTTATACGTTATACGTTATACGTTATACGTTATACGTTATACGTTATACGTTAGACGTTATACGTAATACGTAATACGTTATACGTTATACGTTATAGGTTACACGTTATACGTTATACGTTATACGTTATAAGTTATAAGTTATACGTTATACGTTATACGTTATACGTTATACGTTATACGTTATACGTTATACGTTATACGTTATACGTTATACGTTATACGTTCTACGTTCTACGTTATACGTTGTACGTTATACGTTGTACGTTATACGTTATACGTTATACGTTATACGTTATACGTTATACGTTATACGTTATACGTTATACGTTATACGTTATACGTTATACGTTATACGTTATACGTTATACGTTATTCGTTATACGTTATACGTTATTCGTTCTACGTTATACGTTATACGTTATACGTTATACGTTATACGTTATACGTTACTCGTTGTACGTAATATGAAATACGTTTCACGTTATAAGTTATACGTTATACGTTATACATTATACGTTATACGTTATACGTTTACGTTATGCGTTATACGTTATACGTTATACGCTATACGTTATACGTTGTACGTTATACGTTATACGTTATACGTTATACGTTATACGTTATACGTTATACGTTATACGTTATACATTATACGTTATACGTTATACGTTATACGTTATACGTTCTACGTTGTACGTTATACGATATACGTTATACGATAAACGTTGTACGCTATAGGTTATACGTTATACGTTATACGTTATACGTTATACGTTATACGTTATACGTTATACGTTATACGTTAAACGTTATACGTTATACGTTATACGTTATACGTTATACGCTATACGTTATACGTTGTACGTTATGCGTTATACGTTATGCGTTATACGTTATACGTTATTCGTTATACGTTGTACGTTATACGTTATACGTTATACGTTATACGTTATTCGTTATACGTTATACGTTATACGTTATACGTTATACGTTATACGTTATAGGTTATACGTTATACGTTATACGTTATACGTTAAACGTTATACGTTATACGTTATACGTTATACGATATACGTTATACGTTATACGTTGTACGTTATACGTTATACGTTATACGTTATACGTTATACGTTATACGTTATACGTTATACGTTATACGTTATACGTTATACGTTATACGTTATACGTTATACGTTATGCGTTATACGTTATACGTTATACGTTATACGTTATACATTATACGTTTTACGTTATACGTTATAAGTTACACGATATACATTATACGTTATACGTTATACGTTATACGTTATACGTTATACGTTATACGTTATACGTTATACGTTATACGTTATACGTTATACGTTATACGTTATACGTTATACGTTATACGTTATACGTTATACGTTATACGTTATACGTTATACGTTATGCGTTATACGCTATACGTTATGCGTTATAGGTCATACCTTATACGTGATACGTCATACGTTATACGTTATGCGTTATACGTTATACGTTATACGTTATACGTTATACGTTATACGTTATACGTTATACGTTATACGTTATACGTTATACGTTATACGTTACTCGTTATACGTAATATGTACTACGTTTTACGTTATAAGTTATACGTTATACGTTATACGTTATACGTTATACGTTATACGTTATACGTTATACGTTATACGTTATACGTTATACGTTATACGGTATACGTTATGCGTTATACGTTATACGTTATACGTTACACGTTATACGTTATACGTTATACGTTATAGGTTATACGTAATACGTTATACGTTATACGTTATACGTTATACGTTATTCGTTGTACGTTATACGTTATACGTTATACGTTATACGTTATACGTTATACGTTATACGTTATACGTTATACGTTATACGTTATACGTTATACGTTATACGTTACTCGTTATACGTAATATGAAATACGTTTCACGTTATAAGTTATACGTTATACGTTATACGTTATACGTTATACGTTATACGTTATACGGTATACGTTATGCGTTATACGTTATACGTTATACGTTATACGTTATACGTTATACGTTATACGTTATACGTTATACGGTATACGTTATGCGTTATACGTTATACGTTATACGTTATACGGTATACGTTATGCGTTATACGTTATACGTTATACGTTATACGTTATACATTATACGTTTTACGTTATACGTTATAAGTTACACGATATACATTATACGTTATACGTTATACGTTATACGTTATACGTTATACGTTATACGTTATACGTTATGCGTTATACGTTATACGATATACGTTATACGTTATACGTTGTACGTTATACGTTATACGTTATACGTTATACGTTATACGTTATACGTTATACGTTAAACGTTATACGTTATACGTTATACGTTATACGTTATACGTTATACGTTATACGTTATACGTTATACGTTGTACGTTATACGTTATACGTTATACGTTATACGTTATACGATATACGTTATACGTTATACGTTATACGTTATTCGTTATACGTTATACGTTATACGTTATACGTTATACGTTATACGTTATACGTTATACGTTATACGTTCCACGTTATACGTTATACGTTATACGTTATACGTTATACGCTATACGTTATACGTTGTACGTTATGCGTTATACGTTATGCGTTATACGTTATACGTTATTCGTTATACGTTGTACGTTATACGTTATACGTTATACGTTATACGATATTCGTTATACGTTATACGTTATACGTTATACGTTATACGTTATACGTTATAGGTTATACGTTATACGTTATACGTTATACGTTAAACGTTATACGTTATACGTTATACGTTATACGATATACGTTATACGTTATACGTTGTACGTTATACGTTATACGTTATACGTTATACGTTATACGTTATACGTTATACGTTATACGTTATACGTTATACGTTATACGTTATACGTTATACGTTATACGTTATGCGTTATACGTTATACGTTATACGTTATACGTTATACATTATACGTTTTACGTTATACGTTATAAGTTACACGATATACATTATACGTTATACGTTATACGTTATACGTTATACGTTATACGTTATACGTTATACGTTATACGTTATACGTTATACGTTATACGTTATACGTTATACGTTATACGTTATACGTTATACGTTATACGTTATACGTTATACGTTATACGTTATGCGTTATACGCTATACGTTATGCGTTATAGGTCATACCTTATACGTGATACGTCATACGTTATACGTTATGCGTTATACGTTATACGTTATACGTTATACGTTATACGTTATACGTTATACGTTATACGTTATACGTTATACGTTATACGTTATACGTTACTCGTTATACGTAATATGTACTACGTTTTACGTTATAAGTTATACGTTATACGTTATACGTTATACGTTATACGTTATACGTTATACGTTATACGTTATACGTTATACGTTATACGTTATACGTTATACGGTATACGTTATGCGTTATACGTTATACGTTATACGTTACACGTTATACGTTATACGTTATACGTTATAGGTTATACGTAATACGTTATACGTTATACGTTATACGTTATACGTTATTCGTTGTACGTTATACGTTATACGTTATACGTTATACGTTATACGTTATACGTTATACGTTATACGTTATACGTTATACGTTATACGTTATACGTTATACGTTATACGTTATACGTTATACGTTACTCGTTATACGTAATATGAAATACGTTTCACGTTATAAGTTATACGTTATACGTTATACGTTATACGTTATACGTTATACGTTATACGGTATACGTTATGCGTTATACGTTATACGTTATACGTTATACGTTATACGTTATACGTTATACGTTATACGTTATACGGTATACGTTATGCGCTATACGTTATACGTTATACGTTATACGGTATACGTTATGCGTTATACGTTATACGTTATACGTTATACGTTATACATTATACGTTTTACGTTATACGTTATAAGTTACACGATATACATTATACGTTATACGTTATACGTTATACGTTATACGTTATACGTTATACGTTATACGTTATACGTTATACGTTATACGTTATACGTTATACGTTATACGTTATACGTTATACGTTATACGTTATACGTTATACGTTATACGTTATACGTTATGCGTTATACGCTATACGTTATGCGTTATAGGTCATACCTTATACGTGATACGTCATACGTTATACGTTATGCGTTATACGTTATACGTTATACGTTATACGTTATACGTTTTACGTTATACGTTATACGGTATACGTTATACGTTACTCGTTATACGTTACTCGTTATACGTAATATGTAATACGTTTTACGTTATACGTTTTACGTTATACGTTATACGTTATACGATATACGTTATACGTTATACGTTATGCGTTATAGGATATACGTTATACGTTATACGTTATACGTTATACGTTATACGTTATACGTTATACGTTATACGTTATACGTTGTACGTTATACGTTATACGTTATACGTTATACGTTATACGATATACGTTATACGTTATACGTTATACGTTATACGTTATACGTTATACGTTATACGTTATACGTTATACGTTATACGTTATACGTTATACGTTATACGTTATAGGTCATACCTTATACGTGATACGTCATACGTTATACGTTATGCGTTATACGTTATACGTTATACGTTATACGTTATACGTTACTCGTTATACGTAATATGAAATACGTTTCACGTTATAAGTTATACGTTATACGTTATACGTTATACGTTATACGTTATACGGTATACGTTATACGTTATACATTATACGTTTTACGTTATACGTTATACGTTATACGTTATACGATATACGTTATACGTTATACGTTATACGTTATACGTTATACGATATACGTTATACGTTATACGTTATGCGTTATAGGATATACGTTATACGTTATACGTTATACGTTATACGTTATACGTTATACGTTATACGTTATACGTTATACGTTATACGTTATACGTTGTACGTTATACGTTATACGTTATACGTTATACGTTATACGTTATACGTTATACGTTATACGTTATGCGTTATACGCTATACGTTATGCGTTATAGGTCATACCTTATACGTGATACGTCATACGTTATACGTTATGCGTTATACGTTATACGTTATACGTTATACGTTATACGTTTTACGTTATACGTTATACGTTATACGTTATACGTTACTCGTTATACGTAATATGTAATACGTTTTACGTTATACGTTTTACGTTATACGTTATACGTTATACGATATACGTTATACGTTATACGTTATGCGTTATAGGATATACGTTATACGTTATACGTTATACGTTATACGTTATACGTTATACGTTATACGTTATACGTTATACGTTATACGTTATACGTTGTACGTTATACGTTATACGTTATACGTTATACGTTATACGATATACGTTATACGTTATACGTTATACGTTATACGTTATACGTTATACGTTATACGTTATACGTTATACGTTATACGTTATACGTTATACGTTATACGTTATACGTTATAGGTCATACCTTATACGTGATACGTCATACGTTATACGTTATGCGTTATACGTTATACGTTATACGTTATACGTTATACGTTTTACGTTATACGTTATACGTTATACGTTATACGTTATACGTTACTCGTTATACGTAATATGTAATACGTTTTACGTTATAAGTTATACGTTATACGTTATACGTTATACGTTATACGTTATACGTTATACGTTATACGTTATACGTTATACGTTATACGTTATACGTTATACGGTATACGTTATGCGTTATACGTTATACGTTATACGTTATACGTTGTACGTTATACGTTATACGTTATACGTTATACGTTATACGTTATACGTTATACGTTATACGTTATACGTTATACGTTATACGTTATACGGTATACGTTATGCGTTATACGTTATACGTTATACGTTATACGTTATACATTATACGTTTTACGTTATACGTTATACGTTATACGTTATACGATATACGTTATACGTTATACGTTATACGTTATACGTTATACGATATACGTTATACGTTATACGTTATGCGTTATAGGATATACGTTATACGTTATACGTTATACGTTATACGTTATACGTTATACGTTATACGTTATACGTTATACGTTATACGTTATACGTTAAACGTTATACGTTATACGTTATACGTTATACGTTATACGTTATACGTTATACGTTATACGTTATAGGTTGTACGTTATACGTTATACGTTATACGTTATACGTTATACGATATACGTTATACGTTATACGTTATACGTTATTCGTTATACGTTATACGTTATACGTTATACGTTATACGTTATACGTTATACGTTATACGTTATACGTTCCACGTTATACGTTATACGTTATACGTTATACGTTATACGCTATACGTTATACGTTGTACGTTATGCGTTATACGTTATGCGTTATACGTTATACGTTATTCGTTATACGTTGTACGTTATACGTTATACGTTATACGTTATACGTTATTCGTTATACGTTATACGTTATACGTTATACGTTATACGTTATACGTTATAGGTTATACGTTATACGTTATACGTTATACGTTAAACGTTATACGTTATACGTTATACGTTATACGATATACGTTATACGTTATACGTTGTACGTTATACGTTATACGTTATACGTTATACGTTATACGTTATACGTTATACGTTATACGTTATACGTTATACGTTATACGTTATACGTTATACGTTATACGTTATGCGTTATACGTTATACGTTATACGTTATACGTTATACATTATACGTTTTACGTTATACGTTATAAGTTACACGATATACATTATACGTTATACGTTATACGTTATACGTTATACGTTATACGTTATACGTTATACGTTATACGTTATACGTTATACGTTATACGTTATACGTTATACGTTATACGTTATACGTTATACGTTATACGTTATACGTTATACGTTATACGTTATGCGTTATACGCTATACGTTATGCGTTATAGGTCATACCTTATACGTGATACGTCATACGTTATACGTTATGCGTTATACGTTATACGTTATACGTTATACGTTATACGTTATACGTTATACGTTATACGTTATACGTTATACGTTATACGTTATACGTTACTCGTTATACGTAATATGTACTACGTTTTACGTTATAAGTTATACGTTATACGTTATACGTTATACGTTATACGTTATACGTTATACGTTATACGTTATACGTTATACGTTATACGTTATACGTTATACGGTATACGTTATGCGTTATACGTTATACGTTATACGTTACACGTTATACGTTATACGTTATACGTTATAGGTTATACGTAATACGTTATACGTTATACGTTATACGTTATACGTTATTCGTTGTACGTTATACGTTATACGTTATACGTTATACGTTATACGTTATACGTTATACGTTATACGTTATACGTTATACGTTATACGTTATACGTTATACGTTATACGTTATACGTTACTCGTTATACGTAATATGAAATACGTTTCACGTTATAAGTTATACGTTATACGTTATACGTTATACGTTATACGTTATACGTTATACGGTATACGTTATGCGTTATACGTTATACGTTATACGTTATACGTTATACGTTATACGTTATACGTTATACGTTATACGGTATACGTTATGCGTTATACGTTATACGTTATACGTTATACGGTATACGTTATGCGTTATACGTTATACGTTATACGTTATACGTTATACATTATACGTTTTACGTTATACGTTATAAGTTACACGATATACATTATACGTTATACGTTATACGTTATACGTTATACGTTATACGTTATACGTTATACGTTATACGTTATACGTTATACGTTATACGTTATACGTTATACGTTATACGTTATACGTTATACGTTATACGTTATACGTTATACGTTATACGTTATACGTTATACGTTATACGTTATACGTTATGCGTTATACGCTATACGTTATGCGTTATAGGTCATACCTTATACGTGATACGTCATACGTTATACGTTATGCGTTATACGTTATACGTTATACGTTATACGTTATACGTTTTACGTTATACGTTATACGGTATACGTTATACGTTACTCGTTATACGTTACTCGTTATACGTAATATGTAATACGTTTTACGTTATACGTTTTACGTTATACGTTATACGTTATACGATATACGTTATACGTTATACGTTATGCGTTATAGGATATACGTTATACGTTATACGTTATACGTTATACGTTATACGTTATACGTTATACGTTATACGTTATACGTTGTACGTTATACGTTATACGTTATACGTTATACGTTATACGATATACGTTATACGTTATACGTTATACGTTATACGTTATACGTTATACGTTATACGTTATACGTTATACGTTATACGTTATACGTTATACGTTATACGTTATAGGTCATACCTTATACGTGATACGTCATACGTTATACGTTATGCGTTATACGTTATACGTTATACGTTATACGTTATACGTTACTCGTTATACGTAATATGAAATACGTTTCACGTTATAAGTTATACGTTATACGTTATACGTTATACGTTATACGTTATACGGTATACGTTATGCGTTATACGTTATACGTTATACGTTATACGTTATACATTATACGTTTTACGTTATACGTTATACGTTATACGTTATACGATATACGTTATACGTTATACGTTATACGTTATACGTTATACGATATACGTTATACGTTATACGTTATGCGTTATAGGATATACGTTATACGTTATACGTTATACGTTATACGTTATACGTTATACGTTATACGTTATACGTTATACGTTATACGTTATACGTTATACGTTGTACGTTATACGTTATACGTTATACGTTATACGTTATACGTTATACGTTATACGTTATACGTTATGCGTTATACGCTATACGTTATGCGTTATAGGTCATACCTTATACGTGATACGTCATACGTTATACGTTATGCGTTATACGTTATACGTTATTCGTTATACGTTATACGTTTTACGTTATACGTTATACGTTATACGTTATACGTTACTCGTTATACGTAATATGTAATACGTTTTACGTTATACGTTTTACGTTATACGTTATACGTTATACGATATACGTTATACGTTATACGTTATGCGTTATAGGATATACGTTATACGTTATACGTTATACGTTATACGTTATACGTTATACGTTATACGTTATACGTTATACGTTATACGTTATACGTTGTACGTTATACGTTATACGTTATACGTTATACGTTATACGATATACGTTATACGTTATACGTTATACGTTATACGTTATACGTTATACGTTATACGTTATACGTTATACGTTATACGTTATACGTTATACGTTATACGTTATAGGTCATACCTTATACGTGATACGTCATACGTTATACGTTATGCGTTATACGTTATACGTTATACGTTATACGTTATACGTTTTACGTTATACGTTATACGTTATACGTTATACGTTATACGTTACTCGTTATACGTAATATGTAATACGTTTTACGTTATACGTTTTACGTTATACGTTATACGTTATACGATATACGTTATACGTTATACGTTATGCGTTATAGGATATACGTTATACGTTATACGTTATACGTTATACGTTATACGTTATACGTTATACGTTATACGTTATACGTTATACGTTATACGTTATACGTTGTACGTTATACGTTATACGTTATACGTTATACGTTATACGATATACGTTATACGTTATACGTTATACGTTATTCGTTATACGTTATACGTTATACGTTATACGTTATACGTTATACGTTATACGTTATACGTTATACGTTATACGTTATACGTTCCACGTTATACGTTATACGTTATACGTTATACGATATACGTTATACGTTATACGTTGTACGTTATACGTTATACGTTATACGTTATACGTTATACGTTATACGTTATACGTTAAACGTTATACGGTATACGTTATACGTTATACGTTATACGCAATACGTTATACGTTGTAAGTTATGCGTTATACGTTATGCGTTATACGTTATACGTTATACGTTATACGTTATACGTTATACGTTATACGTTATACGTTATACGTTATACGTTATACGTTCTACGTTCTACGTTATACGTTGTACGTTATACGTTGTACGTTATACGTTATACGATATACGTTATACGTTATACGTTATACGTTATACGTTATACGTTATACATTATACGTTATACGTTATACGTTATACGTTCTACGTTATACGTTGTACGTTATACGTTGTACGTTATACGTTATACGTTATACGTTATACGTTATACGTTATACGTTATACGTTAAACGTTATACGTTATACGTTATACGTTATACGTTATACGCTATACGTTATACGTTGTACATTATGCGTTATACGTTATGCGTTATACGTTATACGTTATTCGTTATACGTTGTACGTTATACGTTATACGTTATACGTTATACGTTATTCGTTATACGTTATACGTTATACCTTATACGTTATACGTTATACGTTATACGTTATACGTTATACGTTACACGTTATACGTTATACGTTATACGTTATACGATATACGTTATACGTTATACGTTGTACGTTATACGTTATACGTTATACGTTATACGTTATACGTTATACGTTATACGTTATACGTTATAGGTCATACCTTATACGTGATACGTCATACGTTATACGTTATGCGTTATACGTTATACGTTATACGTTATACGTTATACGTTACTCGTTATACGTAATATGAAATACGTTTCACGTTATAAGTTATACGTTATACGTTATACGTTATACGTTATACGTTATACGGTATACGTTATGCGTTATACGTTATACGTTATACGTTATACGTTATACATTATACGTTTTACGTTATACGTTATAAGTTACACGATATACATTATACGTTATACGTTATACGTTATACGTTATACGTTATACGTTATACGTTATACGTTATACGTTATACGTTATACGTTATACGTTATACGTTATACGTTATACGTTATACGTTATACGTTATACGTTATACGTTATACGTTATACGTTATACGTTATACGTTATACGTTATACGTTATACGTTATACGTTATACGTTATACGTTATACGTTATACGTTATGCGTTATACGCTATACGTTATGCGTTATAGGTCATACCTTATACGTGATACGTCATACGTTATACGTTATGCGTTATACGTTATACGTTATACGTTATACGTTATACGTTTTACGTTATACGTTATACGTTATACGTTATACGTTACTCGTTATACGTAATATGTAATACGTTTTACGTTATACGTTTTACGTTATACGTTATACGTTATACGATATACGTTATACGTTATACGTTATACGTTATGCGTTATAGGATATACGTTATACGTTATACGTTATACGTTATAGGTCATACCTTATACGTGATACGTCATACGTTATACGTTATGCGTTATACGTTATACGTTATACGTTATACGTTATACGTTTTACGTTATACGTTATACGTTATACGTTATACGTTATACGTTACTCGTTATACGTAATATGTAATACGTTTTACGTTATACGTTTTACGTTATACGTTATACGTTATACGATATACGTTATACGTTATACGTTATGCGTTATAGGATATACGTTATACGTTATACGTTATACGTTATACGTTATACGTTATACGTTATACGTTATACGTTATACGTTATACGTTATACGTTATACGTTGTACGTTATACGTTATACGTTATACGTTATACGTTATACGATATACGTTATACGTTATACGTTATACGTTATTCGTTATACGTTATACGTTATACGTTATACGTTATACGTTATACGTTATACGTTATACGTTATACGTTATACGTTACACGTTATACGTTATACGTTATACGTTATACGATATACGTTATACGTTATACGTTGTACGTTATACGTTATACGTTATACGTTATACGTTATACGTTATACGTTATACGTTAAACGTTATACGGTATACGTTATACGTTATACGTTATACGCAATACGTTATACGTTGTAAGTTATGCGTTATACGTTATGCGTTATACGTTATACGTTATACGTTATACGTTATACGTTATACGTTATACGTTATACGTTATACGTTATACGTTATACGTTCTACGTTCTACGTTATACGTTGTACGTTATACGTTGTACGTTATACGTTATACGTTATACGTTATACGTTATACGTTATACGTTATACGTTATACATTATACGTTATACGTTATACGTTATACGTTCTACGTTATACGTTGTACGTTATACGTTGTACGTTATACGTTATACGTTATACGTTATACGTTATACGTTATACGTTATACGTTAAACGTTATACGTTATACGTTATACGTTATACGTTATACGCTATACGTTATACGTTGTACGTTATGCGTTATACGTTATGCTTTATACGTTATACGTTATTCGTTATACGTTGTACGTTATACGTTATACGTTATACGTTATACGTTATTCGTTATACGTTATACGTTATACGTTATACGTTATACGTTATACGTTATACGTTATACGTTATACGTTATACGTTATACGTTACACGTTATACGTTATACGTTATACGTTATACGATATACGTTATACGTTATACGTTGTACGTTATACGTTATACGTTATACGTTATACGTTATACGTTATACGTTAAACGTTATACGTTATACGTTATACGTTATACGTTATACGCAATACGTTATACGTTGTAAGTTATGCGTTATACGTTATGCGTTATACGTTATACGTTATACGTTATACGTTATACGTTATACGTTATACGTTATACGTTATACGTTATACGTTATACGTTCTACGTACTACGTTATACGTTGTACGTTATACGTTGTACGTTATACGTTATACGTTATACGTTATACGTTATACGTTATACGTTATACGTTATACGTTATACGTTATACGTTATACGTTATACGTTATACGTTATACGTTATACGTTACTCGTTATACGTAATATGAAATACGTTTCACGTTATAAGTTATACGTTATACGTTATACATTATACGTTATACGTTATACGTTATACGTTGTACGTTATACGTTGTACGTTATACGTTATACGTTATACGTTATACGTTATACGTTATACGTTATACGTTATACGTTATACGTTATACGTTATACGTTATACGTTATACGTTATACGTTATACGTTATACGTTATACGTTATACGTTATACGTTATACGTTATACGTTATACGTTATACGTTATACGTTATACGTTATACGTTATACGTTATACGTTATACGTTATACGTTATACGTTATGCGTTATAGGTCATACCTTATACGTGATACGTCATACGTTATACGTTATACGTTATACGTTATACGTTATTCGTTATACGTTATACGTTATACGTTATACGTTATACGTTATACGTTATACGTTATACGTTATACGTTATACGTTATACGTTATACGTTATACGTTATACGTTATACGTTATAGGTTATACGTTATACGTTATACGTTATACGTTATACGTTATACGTTATACGTTATACGTTATACGTTATACGTTATACGTTATACGTTATACGTTCGACGTTATACGTTATACGTTATACGGTATACGTTATGCGTTATTCGCTATACGTTATGCGTTATAGGATATACGCTATGCATTATAGGATATACGTTATACGTGATACGTTGTACGTTATACGTTATACGTTATACGTTATACGTTATACGTTATACGTTATACGTTATACGTTATACGTTATACGTTACACGTTATACGTTGTACGTTATGCGTTAAACATTATACGTTATACGATATACGTTATACGTTATACGTTATGCGTTATAGCATATACCTTATTCGTTATACGTTATACGTTATACGTTATACGTTATACGTTATACGTTATACGTTATACGTTATACGTTATACGTTATACGTTATTCGTTCGACGTTATACGTTATACGGTATACGTTATGCGTTATTCGCTATACGTTATGCGTTATAGGATATACGCTATGCATTATAGGATATACGTTATACGTGATACGTTGTACGTTATACGTTATACGTTATACGTTATACGTTATACGTTATACGTTATACGTTATACGTTATACGTTACACGTTATACGTTGTACGTTATGCGTTAAACATTATACGTTATACGATATACGTTATACGTTATACGTTATGCGTTATAGCATATACCTTATTCGTTATACGTTATACGTTATACGTTATACGTTATACGTTATACGTTATACGTTATACGTTATACGTTATACGTTATACGTTATACGTTATACGTTATACGTTATACGTTAAACGTTATACGTTATACGTTATACGTTATACGATATACGTTATACGTTAAACGTTGTACGTTATAGGTTATACGTTATACGTTATACGTTATACGTTATACGTTATACGTTAAACGTTATACGTTATACGTTATACGTTATACGTTATACGTTATACGTTATACGTTGTACGTTATACGTTGTACGTTATACGTTGTATGTAATACGTTATACGTTATACGTTATACGTTATACGTTATACGTTAACCGTTATACGTTATACGTTATACGTTATACATTATACGTTATACGTTATACGTTATACGTTATACGTTAGACGTTATAGGTTATACGTAATACGTAATACGTTATACGTTATACGTTATAGGTTACACGTTATACGTTATACGTCATACGTTATAAGTTATACGTTATACGTTATACGTTATACGTTATACGTTATACGTTATACGTTATACGTTATAAGTTATACGTTATACGTTATACGTTATACGTTATACGTTATACGTTATACGTTATACGTTATACGTTATACGTTATACGTTAACCGTTATACGTTATACGTTATACGTTATACGTTATACGTTATACGTTATACGTTATACGTTATACGTTAGACGTTATAGGTTATACGTAATACGTAATACGTTATACGTTATACGTTATAGGTTACACGTTATACGTTATACGTTATACGTTATAAGTTATACGTTATACGTTATACGTTATACGTTATACGTTATACGTTATACGTTATAGGTTACACGTTATACGTTATACGTTATACGTTATAAGTTATACGTTATACGTTATACGTTATACGTTATACGTTATACGTTATACGTTATACGTTATACGTTATACGTTATACGTTAGACGTTATAGGTTATACGTAATACGTAATACGTTATACGTTATACGTTATAGGTTACACGTTATACGTTATACGTTATACGTTATACGTTATACGTTATACGTTATACGTTATACGTTATACGTTATACGTTATACGTTATACGTTATACGTTATACGTTATACGTTATACGTTATACGTTATACGTTTTACGTTATACGTTATACGTTATACGTTATACGTTATACGTTATACGTTATGCGTTATAGGTCATACCTTATACGTGATACGTCATACGTTATACGTTATACGTTATACGTTATTCGTTATACGTTATACGTTATACGTTATACGTTATACGTTATACGTTATACGTTATACGTTATACGTTATACGTTATACGTTATACGTTATACGTTATACGTTATACGTTATACGTTATACGTTATACGTTATACGTTATACGTTATACGTTATACGTTATACGTTATACGTTATACGTTATACGTTATACGTTATACGTTATACGTTATACGTTATACGTAATACGTTATAGGTTATACGTTATACGTTATACGTTATACGTTATACGTTATACGTTATACGTTATACGTTATACGTTATACGTTATACGTTATACGTTATACGTTATACGTTATACGTTATACGTTATACGTTATACGTTATACGTTATACGTTATACGTTATACGTTATACGTTATACGTTATACGTTATACGTTATACGTTATACGTTATACGTTATACGTTATACGAAATACGTTATAGGTTATACGTTATACGTTATACGTTATACGTTATACGTTATACGTTATACGTTATACGTTATACGTTATACGTTATACGTTATACGTTATACGTTATACGTTATACGTTATACGTTATACGTTATACGTTATCCGTTATACGTTATGCGTTATACGTTATGCGTTATACGTTATGCGTTTTACGTTATGCGTTATACGTTATGCGTTATACGTTATGCGTTATACGTTATACGTTATACGTTATACATTATACGTTATACGTTATACGTTATACGTTATGCGTTATTCGCTATACGTTATGCGTTATTCGCTATACGTTATGCGTTATACAATATACGTTATGCGTTATAGGATATATGTTATACGTTTTACGTTCTTCGTTATACGTTCTTCGTTACACGTTATACGTTATACGTTATACGTTATACGTTATACGTTATACGTTATACGTTATACGTTATACGTTATACGTTATACGTTATACGTTATTCGTTGTACGTTATACGTTATACGTTATACGTTATACGTTATACGTTATACGTTATACGGTATACGTTATACGTTATACGTTATACGTTAAACGTTATACGTTATACGTTATACGTTATACGTTATACGTTATACGTTATACGTTATACGTTATACGTTATACGTTATACGTTATACGTTATACGTAATACGTTATAGGTTATACGTTATACGTTATACGTTATACGTTATACGTTATACGTTATACGTTATACGTTATACGTTATACGTTATACGTTATACGTTATACGTTATACGTTATACGTTATACGTTATACGTTATACGTTATACGTTATACGTTATACGTTATACGTTATACGTTATACGTTATACGTTATACGTTATACGTTATACGTTATACGAAATACGTTATAGGTTATACGTTATACGTTATACGTTATACGCTATACGTTATACGTTATACGTTATACGTTATACGTTATACGTTATACGTTATACGTTATACGTTATACGTTATACGTTATACGTTATACGTTATACGTTATACGTTATACGTTATACGTTATCCGTTATACGTTATGCGTTATACGTTATGCGTTATACGTTATGCGTTTTACGTTATGCGTTATACGTTATGCGTTATACGTTATGCGTTATACGTTATACGTTATACGTTATACATTATACGTTATACGTTATACGTTATACGTTATGCGTTATTCGCTATACGTTATGCGATTATTCGCTATACGTTATGCGTTATACAATATACGTTATGCGTTATAGGATATATGTTATACGTTTTACGTTCTTCGTTATACGTTCTTCGTTACACGTTATACGTTATACGTTATACGTTATACGTTATACGTTATACGTTATACGTTATACGTTATACGTTATACGTTATACGTTATACGTTATTCGTTGTACGTTATACGTTATACGTTATACGTTATACGTTATACGTTATACGTTATACGTTATACGGTATACGTTATACGTTATACGTTATACGTTAAACGTTATACGTTATACGTTATACGTTAGACGATATACGTTATACGTTAAACGTTGTACGTTATAGGTTGTACGTTATACGTTATACGTTAAACGTTATACGTTATACGTTATACGTTATACGTTATACGTTAAACGTTATACGTTATACGTTATACGTTATACGTTATACGTTATACGTTATACGTTGTACGTTATACGTTGTACGTTATACGTTGTATGTAATACGTTATACGTTATACGTTATACGTTATACGTTATACGTTAAACGTTATACGTTATACGTTATACGTTATACGTTATACGTTATACGTTATACGTTATACGTTATACGTTATACGTTAGACGTTATAGGTTATACGTAATACGTAATACGTTATACGTTATACGTTATAGGTTACACGTTATACGTTATACGTTATACGTTATACGTTATACGTTATACGTTATACGTAATACGTTATAGGTTATACGTTATACGTTATACGTTATACGTTATACGTTATACGTTATACGTTATACGTTATACGTTATACGTTATACGTTATACGTTATACGTTATACGTTATACGTTATACGTTATACGTTATACGTTATACGTTATACGTTATACGTTATACGTTATACGTTATACGTTATACGTTATACGTTATACGTTATACGTTATACGTTATACGTTATACATTATACGTTATACGTTATACGTTATACGTTATACGTTATACGTTATACGTTATACGTTATGCGTTATAGGTCATACCTTATACGTGATACGTCATACGTTATACGTTATACGTTATACGTTATTCGTTATACGTTATACGTTATACGTTATACGTTATACGTTATACGTTATACGTTATACGTTATACGTTATACGTTATACGTTATACGTTATACGTTATACGTTATACGTTATACGTTATACGTTATACGTTATACGATATACGTTATACGTTATACGTTATACGTTATACGTTAAACGTTATACGTTATACGCTATACGTTATACGATATACGTTATACGTTAAACGTTGTACGTTATAGGTTATACGTTATACGTTATACGTTATACGTTATACGTTATACGTTAAACGTTATACGTTATACGTTATACGTTATACGTTATACGTTATACGTTATACGTTGTACGTTATACGTTGTACGTTATACGTTGTATGTAATACGTTATACGTTATACGTTATACGTTATACGTTATACGTTATACGTTAAACGTTATACGTTATACGTTATACGTTATACGTTATACGTTATACGTTATACGTTATACGTTATACGTTATACGTTATACGTTAGACGTTATAGGTTATACGTAATACGTAATACGTTATACGTTATACGTTATAGGTTACACGTTATACGTTATACGTTATACGTTATAAGTTATACGTTATACGTTATACGTTATACGTTATACGTTATACGTTATACGTTATACGTTATACGTTATACGTTATACGTTATACGTTATACGTTATACGTTATACGTTATACGTTATACGTTATACG